>NW_013665842.1:197305-217073 GCF_000517525.1 Limulus polyphemus | reverse complement strand
TATATATATATATATATATATATATAGTTTTAAAATTGAATCAAACATTGTCCTTAATTTATAATCACTTTATCAAATTTTAGTCTAACCAAGTGATGAAAATACACCAAGAAATGCACACACACACACACAAAGACAGATTAAAAGTACACTGATATTTCAGTCCCCTGATAAATCGGACTTTCCAGATTTCCTTACAACATACAAGCATTATAATGACAATGTAAGTAGCTGAGCACTGATCTTCATGGTTCTTGACACAATACTGTACAGGTTCTCAAAATTGGATTTTATGGTTCTCTAGATATAATTTACAGAATCATTAAGACTGTATGAGAACATAAAAAAAAGTTGATTTTTCAGATTTATAGACTACTTATACTGGATCTTGAAGAATGTAAAGACCTAAGCACAAAGTTCTCTATTCTTACTAGGTAAAACATAAGAATCTCAAGAATGTAAATACTGAACACAAAGTTCTCTATTCTTACTAGGTAAAACATAAGAATGTAAAGAGCTGAACACAAAGTTCTCTATTCTTAGTAGGTAAAACATAAGAATGTAAAGACCTGAACACAAAGTTCTCTATTCTAACTAGGTAAAACATAAGAATGTAAAGAGCTGAACACAAAGTTCTCTATTCTAACTAGGTAAAACATAAGAATGTAAAGAGCTGAACACAAAGTTCTCTATTCTTACTAGATAAAACATAAGAATCTCAAGAATGTAAAGAGCTGAACACAAAGTTCTCTATTCTTAATAGGTAAAACATAAGAATCTCAAGAATGTAAAGACCTGAACACAAAGTTCTCTATTTTAGTAGGTAAAACATAAGAATCTAAAGACCTGAACACAAGACTTCCTGCTTTGATAGATAACACAAGAAGGATGTTAATGATGTAAATACCCGAATATATGACTTGCTTTCCTATAACTCAAGGTCCTGAACATAAGACTTCCTGTCTCTGTATGTAACACAAAAAGAATGTTAATAATGTAAATACCTGAATATATGACTTACTTTCCTATATAACTCATTCAGATCTTAAAAATGCAAGATCCTGAACACAACTTTTACTGTTTCTCCAGATTACACAAAAGTTTTCAAACAATATAATAAATCAGACTTTCTAGTTTTAAAAAGCTCCAAACAAATAATTCAGGAGACTGTAAAGCCTATACAGCTGAGCTTTCCAGCTCTCAAGAAAGCATACTAAGTAAGAATACTTGGAATTTCTTGCTTTCTGGATAGAATATACAGAATTCTTGAATATGTGAAGACAAGGAAAACTTGAATTTCTGGTTCCAAAGACAGTATAAACAAGATTCTTGAGACTGTGTGAAACAAAATAATATTCTAATTCTAAATGAATAAATAGACGATACCACAGCCATTATGAGAACATGAAAAAAAGATTACACTTTCTGCTTTTAAAGATAAAATAAGAAAAACATCCTCTCAAACATCCCAGACAGCTGAAAACCACACTGTTCTGTTATAATGTACAGATCCATAAATATGAGGCTAATAGTTTAAACAGGAAGTTTCTAGTTCTAGTCTTTAACTAACATATACATTCTCAAAGATCGTGCAAAGACTTCAAACATCAGACTTTCTGGTCTTAATACAAGATCTTTAAGTCAGTTTGACAACTTGTATGAAGTGACTTTTGGTTCTATAACTGCTACACATACTCCTGGACACTATCATGACAGTGGAAAATTTCTCTTTTTAAGTTAAAATCCATATATTGGATTTCTGAAACTTAAGAAGTTGATTGACATAAGACTAAGTGTTGTTTATTGTATCAATGTTTTGTTTAAAAAAAGGTATAGAATCCTACAATAAATGAAAATTATATTGTTTCATAAGACATGATAAAAATAAATATTTCTCTAAGTGATTATATACAGAAGTTGCTTGATATAAACCATTCTCTTGTTTCATCAGAAAGACCAAGAGGTTTTTTTCAAGTAATAATAACAAAAAGCTAATTAGTTTCAGGATGTGTCCTTAAACAAAGTTCTTGTTTCACCAAATAGATCAAACAGGTTTCTGAATGTGATAACAGTAAAAAAGGTCAAATTTTTTGATAAGTATATATATAATTCATAAACATTTCTATTGTTCAAGCACATACAGCCAATAAGTTTATGGAATTTAAGACCACCAAGAGTAGGCAATCAGGCTAAAGGAACTGATTACGAACCACACTTTTGATCCATCCACCTTAAATTGATGCAGTTTTGGAGATGATGTCAAAAGATAAGGTTTGCAATAAGTAAAATGAATATTCCATATGACATATAAAGTGAGACATACATATTCATATAGGGACATGGGAATTATTTTTCAATCACAAAATGATTGGACAGATTTATTACAATAAAAATGTAGAGATAATTTGGTATGTACATATTCATGAAAGGATCTGTATATGTTTTAGTCACAAAATGTTTCTATAGTTTTACTTTTAATAACAGAAAATGCAAGATTATAGAAATTCAGTTTTTTAAATGACATATTTATATGCTGGAATGAAAGATAAACTAGTTATATCAAGCAACAGCTGCAAAAGTATAAACAGTTTGTAACGAGAAATTAGAGAATCAAACAATCTTGTTATACAACATAATAAACTACTTGGTGGGAAAGACCTCTAACAATGCTAATAAAGAATCTGTGAATTACTTTGTTAAACACGAATAAATGTTTTGCCTCACAGATAAGTAGTATATTGTTTTTTATTCGAGTCAATTCTATTGAGGTTGATAAATGACAGGGTGAAGAAGAGACATATGTTCTGCTCCCTTGATGGGTAGTTTGTTGACTGAATAATGACGTATCATCTCAGGGATGCTGTCAAAAGGCTTGCTAAACTGACCTAGAATGAACTTTCCTTCATTATAAACAATTTTCATGTGCATGAACCCACGAGCACTTCTGAAATAAAAACAATATCAAATCATCAAAAATACCTTTCTTTCAGACCCAAAGTACATGCTGTTATAGATCTTTAAAATTCAGTATTGCTTTGGAAGCTTCAGATTATCAACACATGTTAGTAACAGAGAAATTCTGAAGCTCTTTAACATATTTAGTTCATTAAGCTATTAATTCTATGTCTACATGTACTGTTCAAGAAAATAGCTAGCACAAATATGCAGAAAACAAGGAAGTTGAAATAAACAGTATCCAAGTTAAAATGTAAGAGGAAAGAAATCACACACACACTTTGTTATAATGAAAAGTACATATCATTCAGTATTTTTTGAACTGTTTCATTTTTTGAAAAACTGTGTTAAGAAATACAAATTAATTATAGAGTAAATTCCCACACTATATGAATAATTTGTATATATTAAGTCACTAGCATATATGGGAGCTGTAGCAAACTCCCAATCATTTGACAATTCCAATGCCAGTATGGTATATTTACAGATGAAGGTTGTGTGGCCATCCTTTCAAAAAAAAGAAAATCAAACAGCAACGTTCTAAGTGATGTGGAGCCAAATGACACAATTTTAAACAAGTGAGCTTTCAATAATATCTGTGAAAGTGAAAAAATCACATAGCAGACCATTTAAGGCAGTAACATTCCAAGTCAAAGCAGAGCAACAGTCTTACCTGTGAAGTGAGGGTAATGGTTATGAAAGAGAACCTTACAACCTAAAATGCCATTACTCTTACTATTGCACTGGGATATCAAAGCAGATGCTATCCGTGGCATAATTTGATAATGCAATGCCAGTATGGTATAATTGTGGCTGCAAGTTGTGTGACCACTATAAAAAAAAAACATACAAATTGGTAAACGATGAAGAACCAAAGAAAATAACATTCTGAACATGTGAGCTTACAATGTTCTCCATGGAATTCGAAAAACTCACAAAGCATATGAGACAGTAACAGGTTGTGAGAGAAAATCTTCCAACCATAAAAGTCATTGCAATGGGACTGAAAATATATCCTGGTATTGTTAACAAAGTAATAAACAAAGATCTGAATCTGAAGAAAGTTGTAAAAACCAAAAATTCATAAGCTCCAAATCAATGGCTGTTTTCATGAGAATGAATACAAACAAAACCGGAACCACAGAATCTAATTCTACTATATATCTGTCAATGCAGATCCAATAGACCTTTGTGCTTATGGTTTTGTAAAATAACATCCATATACAGTGAAGGGTCTGTGGAAAGTGTATGAAGACATGTGGTCCAAGACTGACCTTGCCCCTTTTCACAAAGTTTGTTATGATGGAAATTACAGTGTGTGAACAAAACCTCCAAAAAATGTTAAGGGGATGTACAATTTTTATCATTAACCAAAGAGTTAACCTCAGGGTTAACATTGAGTACAGAATTCATGAGCAGAGCAAACAAAGATACAAAGTTTATAACAAGAGAGTCAACAAGAAAATCTGACTATTGGTGGGAATGTACAACTGACATAGATCCCCTGTGAAGGTGAGAGACTGGAACGGTTTGGATAAGGTGATGTGAAATGTAAAGTGTCAAGGACATTCAGAACCACAATTAATGTGGTTGTCAACAGAGCAAGAATGACTTAACAGGAACAAACTTACAATATTTTATAGATAATTCTACCTGATTTGAATTTGAAATTATTAAACACAAGTTGGAATATTTAACAAATAATTAGTAAAACTTACATGTAACTCTGCTAAATTTTTTGAAGCTAGAAATATTAATTGTTATTCTAATAGCATAAAAAATACACAGTCAATCCCTTTGGTTTGTTGCATGCTGAGATTATATGTACGAAATCTCAATTTTACATGACTGGGTGTACACACACACTTGCAAAAATTCTTTATTTTTTTACATTTCTTTTGTTAGACATGCAAAAATCTTTCTCTAAAGTACATTACGGAATTTTCACTACATAACCTTTTAATAAGTTTCTTAAGATTGACATAAAAGCCAATATTTTTTGTAAATAACTAAGACATGAAAATATATGTACAGAGTTCTTTGTATAGCTTTTGTTTTATAAGTTGATTCAGAAATTGCAGAAAATGTTTCTTACTTGAGAGACAGTGAGAAGCCTTGCTTTGAGCTTTCACTTTTACGGACTAAATAACTTCCTTCTTTGAGGACTTTTAAGACCTTTTCAGCTTCTAACCTGCTTATACAGCCATGATACCACCTGACAAATAACAAATAACATAATGTTACTTCCTACTAAAATATTTTATGTAATAATAAAAAAAGTATTGAATTTTCTTTGAAACCCATATATTTTAATTTTATCTGCACTCATATTGTAAAAAAACAAGTTATACAAGACATTATGTCAAAGACTGTTGAATAGTAAAACCTAATATAGGATTCACAATATATAAAAAAAATAAATTAAGATCAAAAGAATAGAAACATCAGAATGACTAATACAATCCAAGCAACCAAAATGCTTTCACAAAGTAGATATTCCTTTGTTTTCATATAAAATGAAAGTACACCTTCAGAATGCTCCCAGAAGATTGAATTTCAGTGTCATTACAACAGAGAACTGACATTATATTGTTTTCCAATGAACACCTTTTTTTTACTTTGTTTTAGTTACAAAATATGATATATATCACAACATGAAGCTAAATGGCTTACAATAAATCAATATTTACTTTATTAATTTAAAATCTCTAATTCTAACACCATTCCAACAACTACATTTTATAATATGGGTTACAGAATTACCTATATGCACAAGTCATTCTGCATATTGCATGAAAATATTATAATTAAATGTATATTTATTAAATACTGTCTTTAAGTAATAATTACTTATTCCTTTGTAAGGTATTTGATCACTTAACAAATTTAAATATAGATCAAACAAGTAATTAATACCCAGTCTCATGTATGTGTAATAATTAGCCATGTGATAATTGTAGTGAATTTCTAGTAAATTTTTTGAAGTGCAAGTTACTTTACATCAAGTGTTGCATGTTAGATGTAACAGCAATGAAAGAATATCAACAACTGAATATTTGGGTTGTCAAGTTTAATCTAGAACAAGAAATCTAACTGGTATGTTGAATCAATATAATTATTGTTGTATTCAAAACCAACCTTTCTCAAACACTGAAAGAATGAAACCAAGGTGTTCATATCGTGTCTAAATCTGTGTATTGTATTGCAGGGAGGTTATTGAAATAAGAACAATATTTAACTTGCAAAGGACTCTATAAAAGGTTTAATAGTACAGCTAGTTTATTCATTATAAACTTGGTATTATACAGGGTTCATTTTGTCAGAGTATGGGGAAGGATAATCATCACTAATTAATGGATCCCTGAGACACAAATCATAAAGGTTTTGTACTAATTACCTAATTTCAAGCTAATTTACATTAATAAATAAGTGTCCTAATTATTAGACCTTGTAAAAACTGTTTTTGCTTTTAACTCAGAAGTAACTAATATAAGGAAAACTTTACTGGAAGATCAATACCTCGTTCGAGTTGATATGGTAATCAAGAAGACCTTGTCAGAATTTATGAACGAGAAGTAACAGATTCAAATTTGTACAAAGTTTAAAAAAACTGGTCGATGTTTCCAATAAGTTTCTTTTCATGATATTTTTTGTAGCAACTTCAAATTTTTCTGTTCAGGATTAAAGACATGATAAAAAAAAAAATGCTGAGCTTGTTGGTTGTCTACAGCTGTCAGTTTCGGTACATAAAATATAATGCAACACTTCAACGAAATTTTAGATTTTTAAGAGTTAAAGTTAATTTCAAACAGGTAATTACCTCTAAATACTGAAAGCTTTTCTTTGAATTTGGACTCATGCTTTCAACAAGATATATGACTAAACATTTCAGAATATTCTTTATGCAATTGCAGAACATGTGTTACCTACCCATAATTCTCCACTTTCCCACCTTCCACATGACTTATTGCACAAACATTAGGTGATCTTACATAAGTTCTGATTTCCCACCATATTTTAGATTTTATTGAATGATGTAGTCACAAGGTAAGTTACTGTCTGAAATACTGAAACCCAGACTACCCATATTATAAATGAGATGGGAACCAATTAATATAAATATAAATCAAAAAATTAAAACATTAATAAACTATATGGCAGGAAAACAATAATCTACACCAAAAGAAACATGTAGCCAGACAGACTCAGAGCAGAATCTAGAACCAAAAAACAATTCGTAGAACTGAATACGAATGAGAACAAGTGAAGTGGATCAACCTTAAAGAAAGACTGAGCCTAAAGGACACTCAGAAAGAAAACATTCTTCATAGCAACAGAACTTCTTTACCCACAGTGCCCTTTAATTCAGGCAGAAGAGTCAGTTTTGTTAAGGGGATGGTGTACTTAATATGAAAAATCAACAATGAGACACTGGTGGTAGCATAAACAGATAGAAGGAATACTATGTCTTGGTCCTGCAAGAGAAGGTTCCAGGGGGAGTGGTCTAGACATGTAGTGGTCTATAAGTCCTGAAAGATGAGCTTAAAAACATGAGGACAATGCAAAGGGAACATCAAAGATATGGAAATAAACAGATAAAAACAGAAACATTGGTTGGAACTGAGACACCTAGTGATAACAGTAGTCCCATTTCTTATATCTCAAATGCCATATAAGGACATCCATGGAGATGGGAAAGGTATCCACTGAGGCACCCTCAGTCACCAAATGACACCCTCTATCCTCTTTCAAATGGCAGTAGCCAGTCATAAAGTTCCTACATAGAAGGTGTAATTTTTAATAGGATAAACATATAGGTATATGCAACATGTAAGAGTCCTATCTGGATGAATAAATATACACAGGCTCATACTTAAACAAATTTATATATATCAATAAAAAAATTCTCAACCTCAGAACTCCTAGACTTGTGAACAGGTCTGTTGGGTAATGCAGCAATACTTGGGTTGCCTAGAGCAAATGCAGAAGGCAAAATATGCATGAGGCCTTATTGAATAAATTGATAGCAGTATAGATTATTCATACATAAGATGAGACTGTACTAAATTATTGTACCCTTCTTATTTGTTTTGCAGTGAAAATGATTCACAATCCCAGAAACCTTAGAAATAGTTAACAGCATATGACAGATGTTATTGTGAAACATTTACTCCAAAAATAATGCAGAGAGACAAAAGGTGTGGAAACCATTGTGAGCAGGCTAGCATGGGGCAATATAAACTGAACAATGGGACCAACTGATCTTGGCCAATACATCAGAATGAAGAAAAAGGCTCAAACCATCCACTTCTGTTGTGAATACATCATACACAGAACGACCAAAGCATTGGAATAGCCTGAAATATCAGCTCAGAGAAAGACATGGTGTGAATGTAGCCAAAAAATAGAGAAACTGCAATAAACAAAGGCTGTGAGATCGAGTCCCACCCTATTTTACCATACTCACACAGTAACCAATAAACATGTAGTTTCTAATATTTTGTAAGGTACAGTGAGGATTTTGTTACCATATATTACATATGTATATATCATTACTATTTACAAATAAATACTTGAATTTGTTATTTTTCTTAAAAAATAGAACAGTAAATAAAACATATTCAGAAAACAATGATATCCACTACTTATCATGATTTGAAGTTCTTTTTTTTGCACTCGTGAGCCGTACTTGCTAACCCTCGTCATAACCCTTGTTTAAATTCACATGTTGATGTAGAAAAAAATTATTTTTGTAGACTTTATATATGCATTTCTCAATACCAAAAAATTATAAATGACTATACCAATACCACAAAAATCTATTGTAATTTACCAGGCTTCCTAACTATGCTGTATTTGGGTCTAAAAAAAATCTAATTTCTGTTGCAAAAATAGCATTTATCATAATACTTCAAACTCTCCAACAATATAAGTTTTTCTCTTGTAAATAGCTTAGAAAGAGTAACAAAATTACGTAGAGGAAATGTAGAACTTTTGACTGGTTATAAACTTATAGTTATAAAAAGCAGGCATAGATAAACGAGTCTTCTCAAATGATGAAGTGATGGGTGGAGCCAATATGGTGGATTTGATAAATATCATGATATCTCAGCAAATAGAAAAGGTGTAGAAGTTTCTTATTTTATATTCTAGCTTGCCAATATGAGAAATTTGGGTTTATAATTTGCATGAAACTATAGATGTTCTATTGTGGGCAACATAAAATGTAATCAGACCAAACCCAGAAGATGACGTACCATGTGACACACAAAATCGATATTTAGCAATTTTTTTATATATATATTTATTTTCAAATTAAGAAATTAACTAGTGTATAATACTAAAATTTTAATTAAAATCTACAATTTAATACCAAGTATATTGACATACATTCATAAAATAGTAGTTCAATAAAATTTTGAATGTAAGTCTACAAACGTGATGATATGCCCTCTGACCCCTAGCTATCTATATTGATAGTGTTAAATGTAAATATTAATTAATTATCTCAAAAATGTTAAAATATTTCCTAATTTCAAATGTAAACATCCTGAGTAACATTCTTTTAGATACACACACATATATACACTTGTACACAGGATGTTGAGAGCCAGCATGGGCCCCGGGGCAAACATCCTCGCTGGGCCCCCTTTCTCTCTCTCTCTTTTAACATTTTGAAGAATTTATTAAAAAGAAGATCCTAAATTAGGACAGCAATGAGCTCACAAACCAGACAGAATCATAGCAGTAGCCGTTTTTACCTCACAGTGTAAGCATAAAAATGTTAATAAAGTAACAACAAATAGCTATAAAATCTATAAAATAACAAATACATATTAATTATTACTCAAGTTATTATTTCAGTCGTTCTTAATGTATAAACCATCTATATGCAAAGAAAACCAAAAACTATTGTTTTTTACCATTAAATGAAGATATGGCCTAAAGTTGCTTTGCGGGCTTTACGGCATAACCAGGTTTCATTTGCCCGGGCCCCTGGCAATCTGTTTCTTCTGTTTAAACAAACAAAAATACTACTGTATACTCAGTAACTCTACTTACCCTTGCTTTTCCAAAGGAGCAACAGAATCAGCTGTTTCTCCTGCCCCACCTACAGCCACCTGTTTCCGAGCACGTTTAGGAACATTGGCAGCATTCAGATTGAGGTTTAAGTTAGATCTGGATGATGGTCCTAAAAAAAATAAAACATTTTAAATTGCAATCTCACTAAGAAAATTCTGATTAATTTAGCTATTTTATTAAGATGACTTATTGTTTTACAGTTTGTAAAGGATACAGCTATAACCATGCTTTACAGTTCTGTAGACATTACTGGATACTGAAGCTTTCAAACTATTGACATATGTATACATTTATCTGTAACTTTGAACTATTAATTTGTCATGGTACTCTGCAGTTTCAGTATTTAAAACATCTCATCTTGCAAGAGCTTCATGTTAATATCTTCTGCTAACTTTAGGCTTTACACACAAATATTTGGTAAGATATTTAAAGTTCTGAATCAGTGGCTGAAAGTGATGTGTTGTTCAAATCTTCTGAGCTTCAATTTTGATGTGAACACTCTTCTACTTTGGTAAAATACCTTTCTTTTTGTTCAACCTACTGGCTAAATGTGTGTAGGTCTTAAAGGTCACTGTAAATCACAACTACTCGTATTTTATTAATGAATAAAATGACTGGATAACACTTCAACTCTGGTAAATACAGGTTTCTATTATAGACTCACCAGACAAGAAACTATAAATTTATATACATAAAACCTAATGTTTTGACAGATCAACAACTTTCTTCAATAAAAATATTTTCAGCTCTGCTTTGTTTGTTTTTTCCTAAGTCTTCAAAACTTGCCATTAAGTGCCTTTGGTCAATGCTACATGAAGTCCAACAGGATACTTTCCCAGGAAACCATAAAGTACTGCTTAAACTACTTTATTTACTCTATTATGATGTGAAAAGTCTTATTCTTGCTCTATCCAATCATATTTAAGCTTTCATTACAGCCATTTCCAAAGTTGTATTTCATTAGTAAATAATCAAACCATTTGATGTGACATAATAAAATGGGTGGCAAATAAGGCCCATACAAAAATTAAGATAAATAAAAGACAGGGGAAGCACTTGAAAATCAAGAAATGAATTACATATTCTCAAGGAATGATAGTTTCTTAGCTAAAATAAAATTATTCTTTGGGATGTGCAGAAAACTTGAAAAAATCAACAAGTTTATTGTTTAAAGGTGAAACTCCTCAGAGCTGTGCATAAAAATCTGAAATTTATTTTCCTGTATTACACTAAATAAACATTAGAAAATGACAAAATATGAATTCTAATATATTTCTGAGTTAAAAGTTTTAATATACATTTTATTTAAATGTAAGAAATTAGGAAAAAAATAAGATCAATATAAGAAACAAGAGCTGAAGAACTTGGAAATTTACAAGTTCTTAAAATAAAAAAGGGGAATATCAGAAAAAGTTGATGGTAACAAGCATAGAAACTTTACCACATTCCAAGTGAAATAAAGCTACTATTTAATGGAAAATTATATATATTAAAGCAGCATTGAAGAAATGGATGATTAATATTGATTAACCTGATAATCTATTTACAGTATACACATGAACTTAAAATAAAACATTTTTTTAAAACATTTCTAAATTTCTAAGTAAAGTTTTTCTGTTTAAAAAGTTCTTTAGAATGTTGACTTCGTTTCTTGCCTGACATAATTTCAAATTTGTTCTGATCAAAATTATGTTATGTGGATGGGTTCATTACAAATTACAAATAACAGGGGGTAAAAATGTCACTGATTGCTTAAGCATGCAGTTAAGCTCTTTGGACATTTCTTAAAGAAAAGTAGTAAAACTTTTAGGGTCAGGGCCTTTTTTCTATGGTTGTTCAAGTAACTGCAAACACATTTTTCCCCCTAGGCCTTATAGAGGTTATTGTCTGTTTGTAGCCTATTTATATATAATCAATCACAGAATATATTTTTATACTATTCCAAAAGATATTGAATACAATGTAACAGAAAATGTATGTCTTTTTTTTTCATTACTTTAATAAAGGAACTGATTTTTGCTATTATTTATTTAAAATCAGTAATAGATTTACATTTGCAATTTATCACACGGTTAATGGGCTGGAATAACTGAATGAACAAAGGATACAGCTTCATGAGCATTTTACTTGTGATCATATAGTTGCAGACTCTAGGCATGCCAGTGCTTGTCACAACTTCCACCAAGACACAAACTTAGAAAAATATGAGATGTGATGTTACATGCATAAAACATCAATTAATAGTTTATTTAACAATAAAGAAAGCATTTATGCAACTTATACCTTAAAATGTAAAAACAGTAATCTTACAACTTATGCAACACTGAAGAACACATTTATGCAATTTGAAATTAGAAACATAACACATTGTAAAAACAAAATTAAAATTTAAACTTTATTTAACATTACAGTAGCCAAAGAGTTGGTGGTGGGTGATGCTGGCTGACAGCTAAAAATTATGGATGGTGGCAAGAAACCTTAGTAGCTTTACCATAACTGAAAAACAAACACAATGCTTTCATGGCTGAAAGAATGAGCATGTTTGGTGACAATGGCAGTTGAACCTGAGACTCTTGAATCACAAGATAACTCCTCTAATCACAGAGTTATGACTGCCAGAAACTGAACAAACTAGAATTAATCCAAAAATTATAATCGAAATATTTCAATAAATAATAACAATTTAATTGTAATAATTGGAAACTCTTACACTTAATTATTCTCATACATTTTAACATTAATGATTAAGCTGAACAAATTTGAATCACTTAAAAATAATAATGAGAAATCATAATGACAATATTCAATTAGTTGGATAAACAAAATAATAATTACACACACTAATTTCAATTAATTGATTATTTTCTTAGCATTAATCAATTCAATCAAAGTTTTAGATTAATTTGACATTTTATTTGGCACTAATCATGTAATTGATGCTCACAGGTAATCAAGTTTATCAACTAATCATTCAGCTCTAGCAACTAAGCACTTGCTTAAGAGTAGACACAATTTGGTAGTGGAAAGCTGCGTTTCATTTTTCAGAGTGTTGTCATTTTCTAGTCCTTTTTTTTAGCTGTATTACTATTATACTCCGAACTAATGAAACATCAAAGACACAACAAGAGATGACGCGATGTTTACTGACAGAAATATAGTTATGGAGTTTTGAAACTGTTCATTAAATGATAAGGAGTGTTTGTTGGTAAAGGTTGCAGTTGTTTGTTAAAAATAACAACAGGACATGGAGGAAACCCTCATTGTTGCTTTTTGAATTATTGTATATTCTCAGGGTGTATCCAAAAGTAAAATCTCATTGAAATACATAAAAAAATTGTATGTTTTGACACTAATTTCACTAATAAGAGCATTTCATGTACATTTTGATTTTTTTGAATATTTTGTTTTTTAAGCATAACTAAAAAAAATGGAACTACTACAGAAATAAAAAAAAAAATTAGAATTTCTTCATGACTTACAATAACAATAAATCCAGAAAAGCCCAGAAATAGAGCTTTTGAGTGGATTGTTTTTTGTTTAACTTTATTACAGTGTTTCAACCACTCATATAGCCATCATCAGGTCACTGTCACCTATCATGTGAAATACTGTGCAACAATGTTCACTCTAATTTTTTCAGTTAATATGCAGAATTAGTTATTTCATGTGCACCAGTATCAAGGCAATGTGCGGATGTTATTTGGGCTTTAGGCCTACTGACTGCCAGGGCCATTAACAAATATGTTGAGACTCCTCACCATTACTGAGGATGTGTGCAGCTGGAATAATGAAGTGCACAGCACCTGATTGGTTGTTGTGTGGCCACGCAGTCATGCAGCTTAGAGGGAACACTGCTATGCAAGCATTTTGTTCCAATTTAGAAAACATATGGAGTGAGTTGTGCGTTTCGATTTAAATTAGATTTTAGTTCCCAAATAATTAATGCTCCTTTTATTTTTCTTCTATTTTCTTCTCCTCACAACAATGCTACATCCAATTTTGAGTGTTTGAATTACATTTTAGGAGAAAAAACCTTCATACAGTACTTCATGGCATATCAAAATAATTAATTGATACAAAATGAGGAAAAGTTCAAATACAAGGATCATAATAATTTTTGTACAAGACAGCTACCTAAAGCATCTGCCATTTTGTTTCTGTTGACCTCCATTAAACTGAAACTTGACAAAAAATTAAATTCATACTACCAGAATACTGACTCTGATACAGACCTCGATTCTACAATCTTGCCAGTTCTCTTTTTTCATACAAGAGGTTAATTCTTTCAGCATTGGAAATTAAAGCAAAATACTGGGTACTTCCAAGTATGCACAATATTTTACTTCATTAGCAGGTAATAATTTAGTATTTTGTTAATTAACATTTTCCCCTTAATATTAAAATTATTCAGTATCATAAAATCTCTGTAGATAAAGAGCAATGGTACAAGAAACAAATACTTTTTTAAAACGAAGCTTCAGTAACAAAAGACAAATAATATAACAAAAACAAATGACCTATAATACTCGTTATCTTATACTGTACATTTAAGACGTATTTTTAACAAATATTACTGAACATAAGCAGTATGATATTGAGTACTATTTATTTCAAACTTTTTTATAAAATTGAGTTTCCTTGTTTGAACGCTTAAGCTATAAATATTCATACATCCCACACTTTTAAAGTTTTAATATTGTTATCAAGATATTTAACACACATTTTATCTAATTTCAGTTAATTTTTCAGTTATAAACAAATTTCATTATTTCTTTTAACAAAGAAATTTACTGATCAAAAACTTAAATTTTTAAAGTTAAAAAACTGTTAGCATTTTCCAGGTCTTGTCAATAATTTATTAAATGTTGGCCATGATTTCTGTGATTATAATGCCATCTTCCAAGGGTGTATATAAAGAATTATACTTTACTAAAACTACAATGATCTTGCTAAAATTATTTTAAAATTACATGCCAAAATAATAATTAGGTAAATAATCTTAAGAGATGCATAAGTAAGAAATAAAAACCAACCTTGTCCTTTAGAGGAACTGGGTTTAGCCGAATCAGGGCCTCTTACTGGAGTGTGGGAGGAGGACCCTGACCCTGGTAAGATGTTCTGTCCTCGTGTTGTAGGGGTGACAGGAGGAGAAGCTGCTGCATTTTGGATAGGAAGTGATCCTGGTCTTTTTGGGGCACCTATGACTTTTTCAATATCTCTGTTTCTAGAAGGAGTCTGCTCACACTCCTGATGCGCTTCAGAAGAAGGAGTGGAAGGAAGATTCTTAGGCTTCTTCACAACTTGACTTCGGTTTTTGTATTCCAATTTCTTTGACATTCATACTGTCTACTTCATCAGATGGAGTCTGAGGTCCTTTATGATGAGGAGGTTTCCTTAAATCTTGTAAACATGGTTTGCGCAAGTCCCAGGGAGGATCATAATCTGTTGGGACTCTTGGGTCTTTAGAGATAGTTTGTCCTTCAGTGCCATCAGAATGACCAGAGCAAGCAACTTGCTGAGGAGGTTTACCATGTTTTGGTATATCCCATGGAGGATCATAGTCTCCAGGTGGTCTGGTATCCTTAGTACCACTATACTGATTAACAGCAGCACCAGTTGACTTGGAGCTTGGAGGATCATCTGAAGAACATGGCAGAGGGTTGTGGGAGGAATCTGACAGAATAACATCATGAATGGGTTTGGAAAGGTCCCAGGGTGGATCATAATCCCCTGGACATCTACAGTCTGTAGAAGGGTCTCGACGACCTCCTATCAAAAAAGAGTGACTTGATTGAATAGTAGGAACATCACTAGAAGATGACAAAGATTGGGCTGACACAAACTCATCAAGACTGCTGCAAGGACTGGGTATATCCCATGGTGGGTCATATTCTCCCTGAGGTCTGCTGTCATTCTCTTCACTCTGAGCTTTTACCACAGTTAGGACCATCCCCTTACTGCCTGAAGATTCTGATTTTGGGATAGCACCATTTGCTGGAAGAACAGAACTAGTTTGGTCATCTTTGTTTTTGGATTTCACAACTTTACAGTTAACTGTATATTCTGTATCATTAACAGAATAGTCTTTATCAACAGACTCACTGAAATGTGGGTGTACACTCTGAGATTTTGATAACTGCTTGATTAGATCTGTAGGTAGAACTTTCACACCCTGATGACCACGAATAATCTTCTTCCTTATAATTGGTGAATCACATGCAGAATAGTTCTCCTGGTCTTGTTCTTGATGAACTGGATGGCCATTTGTTGGACTTCTTTGTCTTGCTTGTACAGAGGAAGGTACAGGACTAGATTTATCTTGAACATGACCAGCTTTTCCTTTCTCTACCTGTGTGAACTCTGGCAGAGATTTCTTGGGCCCTCTGCGAACAGGCTCTCGAGGCAAAGGCCTTGGCTGGCGTGTGGGTGTAGTAGAGGAGGAACCACTACTGGATGATGCTGATGATGCTATTTCTGGGTAAAATTCACGTTTCAAGAACATGAATTCTGCTTGCAACATTGAACTGTTAGCCAATCGTCCAATGTCTTCTACCTCTTGTCGTATCCTGCAGTCAAAAGCAGATTCATACATTTGTCGAGCCATTTCATCACTGTCTACAGAGTCAAATGTCTCTGAGCTGAACAGAGAACTACTTTCTGGACCAAAATCTGCATCACCACTGGTTGAGGGATAACTGAGAGTAGTTAACTGTTCAGATCTTCCTGTGCCAAGAGAAGGTGACACCTCCAAACTACTGGTCAGCCGCATACCAAGTCGTAGCTCCCATGGATCATCATACTCAGCTGTTGGTCTTGTGTCATCTTCTGGAATATTATTGCTGGATTCACTCACACAGACATCCTCATAAGCATCTTCCTGTACATCAGAAGCAAAAAATACATGGCTCTGCTGCCCTAAAAAACAAGGAAAGACTATGAAAAGTTAGATTAAATTACATGCAAAAATGTAGTTGTGAAGTAGGTATTTAATTTCAAACTGATACACTAGAGGCATTCTCCCATGTCCTATAATGACTGTAATAAAGGACACTGGTTAGAAATAAAATACTAATAGCCATCCAACCCCTTGTTTGTCAGAGGCAAGAGAAACTGATAGATGAAAAATTTTATGGAAGGTGACATGAAAATGGCAATAGGAGTCATATCCCATAAAGGAACATATAAGGCAGATGAGTTATTTAACCAAACCAGTCAAGGTAGAAGGTGATAAGTCACAAGAAGAAGAGGAATCCATGGCAGGAAAAGACTACATGGGTTGCTCATTAAAGACAGCAGTGTAATCAAAGTAACAGCAAACTGCCTAAACAGGACAAAGGAGACTACTGGGGTCTGAATGAATATATAAAGAAGAAAAAGAAAGGAGATTAATTTGAGAAAATATCTCCAAATATAATACTAAGAGGACAAAGTCTTGGGAATAAAATCAGCCTGGCCCTGTGGTAAAGAGTGTGGAAGGTGTCCAAGGCAAAAATATTAGAGTGCTGTGTCTGATAAGAAAAAAGGAAAAGAAAACATGTCTTCAAAAAAAGATGATACAGAGAACAAGTAGCCAAAGGTTTGAATGAAGGGTATGTAAGAGCTCTGAGAACTAAACAGAGGTTCCAGTCTAAAATAGGAACTGAATGAGAAGGACAACTGACTAGAAAAGCTCAGAAGAGGTCTGTAAGAGCTGAAGAAACAAAAAAAAGAATGGCCAAGGAAAAGACAGAAGGTCATCAACAAAGCTGCACTGTAGCCACTTATCATATAAATGGATAGACAGTCCTCCTAGAGCCAGGTAAAAAGGAAGAGAGAAGAGGAAGAATCAAATGACCTGAAAGAAAGAAATGGCAAATAAACCAGCATCAATAAATCATCCATACGTAGTGTTAGACTGCAAGGGTGGATGACTTACATTAGCAAGCAAGAAAACAGGGTACTCGATGCGAAAAACCTACTAGTCTTGTAAGAGACCTGACAAAAACAAAATGCAAAGATGAAGGTGTGGATCATCATAGTAAAAGATGAAACTATTCAGACTCACAGGAAATACTGCCAAAGCCATTGAGTGTGGAAGCTTAGTATAGATTGGAAGTTGCAAATGCATCAATAAAAGGACTGCCAAAAAAATGGAAACAAATCCACAGGAACACCAAGGTATGTAAAGACCACTGTTGGAAGGATTCAGTATGGGTGAGACTGCTGATCCACCACTAAATTCAAAGCTTACACGACATGGAAGGCCAACAACTGGTGGTTTTTGTTGTGAGCCCTCCTTGTCAGTTCATGTTAGACACAACAGTGGAGTTGTTTAAATAAACCTAAACAGGATATCCACATAGCTTTAACCCTATGCGTACATCTGGGTCAAAATGTGCATGTCACCACCATTTACATAACTACATAATCAAAATTTAATTAAGCAATTTTATTATCAATGCATGACAATAAACTTAGTATCAAAACCTAGTTTATAATTCAAATTTTAATATAAATTTAATTATTTTTATTTCAAAGGAAAATATTCAAATAAATTCCCAATCTTCACTTTTCTGCACAATGTGACACTTCTCTGGATTGAGCATTTTGGATAGTCTTACTATCCCTACATGACCTTACAAGTTTGACATATATGACACATTTATATAATACTTATTGTTAAGGCGTAATAAAAACTTATACCATCCAATCTTTTTGTGTTAATAAAATATAAACTAGAAAGTCAAACTTGCATGCCAAGTCCTCCTATAATATCCTAGCTTTACAAAATTTTAAATAATTTCTTGGCATTTGCTATATGTTTATTTATAACCAATAGAAAGAGAAGACTTTAATTTATTAATTTCTGTTGAGGTCAAATTGACCACGTAAAAGAACTATTTTAGTCAATTTATAGTTTAGTTAGAATAGTTAAATTATAACAGTTTTATGTCATTATACTTGTATTTTTTTGTTTTAATATTTTTTATGTTCTTAATTGCATAATTGAGAAAAATTAAAATTATTTTATGTACTACTACTATCATTACAAAAAAATGGGTTAAGTTTTATTGGAGTTGGCAGAGAAAAAAAAAGAAGCCAGACATAAGTACTAAATTCCTTGTTTTTATTTATATATTCATTTATTGTTATAAAAGTAACTAATATGTAAAAAATTAAAAGTTATTTGGCTAGACAAGATAATATAAATAAAAATTACAAAATTTTCTGCATGCAAGCTACTAGTGCATTAGGAAATTTAGTGCATTGTTTACTGTAACTTGAGCTATACACTAGTTGAGTAATTTATTGCCTTTTTTAATGCTAGTTTAGAAGCTAGATACAGTTCAAAGAGCAATAAAACAACAACATTAAATAAAAACATTTTTGAAGATGTTAGAAACTAAATGTTTTTTGGAAAAACATTGTCTTTTATAATCTGATGTCATTTTAGAAAACAATGTACTGTTGATTCTGTTTCATATTTTTCAACTTTTGCTACAGTTAGTTATAACATAGAGAAAATAAGAGATAAGGTACAAATTTCCAGAGGAAAACTTTCGATACTTATTTAGAAGGTTCTAGAGATTATGCACACAAAATATGAAAACTTTAAGATGAAAGAAGTATTTTTATTCTTATCATAAAAATCAGCTTGTACTCAGACTAGCCAAAATCTGAGTCAGACTGGCTAGAGAAAATTTACAGACAAATATTTAGTAGAAATACTTACTAAAATTTTTTTTTTTTT
>NW_013665842.1:195020-196458 GCF_000517525.1 Limulus polyphemus | reverse complement strand
AAGGCATTCTTTGTGTAAAGGGCCTCAAAACTTAGTTAATAATAGACAGGTGTGAACCCTGAAAAACAAAGAAAGCTCCTAAGAGAAAACCTGTGTTACCCAAAAGTTTCCTGCAAAGTAAGCCTACAGGTGGACAAACCATAAGAGCCAAAGTCGCATAGGACCAAAGTTGAGGGGAGGCTCCAGAAACAGCTGATTATTGAGCTCCATGATGGCTGACCTCTCAGAAGGGGAGACATTAGGAAAGGGGCCAAAGGATGAGAAACTCCCCAAAAGGAAGAGTGTTAAATGGAATTAGAAGATGAAACTGAAAGAATGTAACTCAAGAAAATAAGGCACATCAAAGAGAGGAATCCCTGAAATGAAGAAAGAAAGTGAACTGGGCAACAGCTGAAGAAGAAAATGGGGGTAACACGAAGAATAGATTAGTGTGACCTTCCCAAACTAAAGCTACTAGATTAGCAATGCAGACACTCAGAAGGAAAGGGTAAGAGGGACAGCAAACTGAGTAAACAAAAGATAAAAACAAGTAGATTGAGTGAAAAAGAAAGTCGAAGAAGAAGAAAATCTCAAAGCTGGGAGAAGATATTTAGGGAATAAGAATACTAGAAATAAGAAAAAGTTCCAACCACAGGCCACAGAGAAGGAGTCTGAAGTTTGGGTAGGCAACAAAAACAGAGACAACATGAAGCAGAAACAAAGAATCTGTAATGCAAAAGTGAAGCAACAGAGGAAAAATCTTGAGGTGCATGCAAGAAGTTTGCACAAGAACCAGCAAAAACAACTGGAGTAAAAGATGAAATGTTTCATAACCAAGTTATCAGAGCAGTGAAGGACAAAGTTGGGTGTTACCTGATCCTCATCAATAATAAAAGAACCAGAAGGAAAGGCAAATTGTGGGAAGAATTGGTCAAAAATGTCCACAGACAATGCAGATTCAACAGAAGTTACAGAAACAGGAGGCTGTATGTACAATGGTGGTAACACTGCTCACCATCAGAGTATTCCAATAACTCACCATCATTTACAGAAAAGTAAGTAAGTAGGCTCCAATGGAGGATTGTTTTTGTTTTGTTTGTTTTTTGAATTTCACGCAAAGCTACACGAGGGCTATCTGCGCTAGCCGTCCCTAATTTAGCAGTGTAAGACTAGAGGGAAGGCAGCTAGTCATCACCACCCAATGGAGGAGTCTTGACTTTATGAGGTTTCAGAAAAGTGAATTGAGATATTGTATTCACTGTGATCCACAAGACAGAATTCATGGAAAATAGCAATATAATAATTCTTTTAGTATATCTGGTACATCCATGGTATTTAGGCCTTGGTCATCTTTGTATTGACGAAATTAAGAGTAATAACCAAAACCTAAACATGAGTTAATGATGATGGGGAATATTCCTATTAGAAAATTATTATTAATGGAAAATCAAATTCACAT
>NW_013665842.1:188904-194241 GCF_000517525.1 Limulus polyphemus | reverse complement strand
TTTTAAAATTTATATTTTTTGAAAATCAGAAAACGAAAGTAAGAAGGATAACACTTTTGAATGTTATCTAAAAGTTGAAAATAATAAGTGTAAAATTTCTGTAATTCTTAATGAAAAAAGAAACATGGAATAATGTCAATGAAAAGTATGAGCTTTTAGTATACACAAAATGCTGAAAGGGAGTACTGCATATATGTTGCCCTCCTATTGGTGAAGTATAGTCTAATGCTGAATGCATCACAGATTGGCACAATACACATTATCATGTTTAAGAGTGGAAGTTTTGTTCACAGGCTTTGCATATGCACAAAACTCTTTGGCAGTAGTGTGAGGTATTAGATATTTGTTCTGTACAGAGGTGAGTATCTATATAAAACATGTTAACACTCATCACGAGGATGCCAATAAATATATAAAGGAGAATGACTAGATAAACTCTAGGTTTTTAAAAGTAGAATAAAAATAAAAGTTCTTCAATTTTTAATTATGATTACTTAAAATAAGCAATTGAATGTAAGTTAACAGAAGTCTGAAAATTACCTTAAAGAGAGAGAGAGACATACATCTATTGTATTCTTGCGTGTATGATATTCTCCTTTCATTGTAAGGACAGAAACCATGAACAGAGATGCAATAAAAAATTCAATAAAATACCTAGTAGGTCCAAAATATAATCATGTTATTTTATCTGACAAAAGGGTTATACATGTAGAGACAAGAGTATCCACTCCAACCTAGTAAAGTTTTGTAAAATTTTATTTCACTTCTCCAAACAATATTTTAAAAACCTTCTTTCTATACACAAAGAAAAAAATTATTCTAGAAACTGGGTAAAAAAGCTATTTTATTTTATTAGCTGTGAAATATGATACCCAAATAATTGGTGTTAAACAAATATACTGAAAACAAAGATTCCACTGAAATAAATATGATTTTAACAACAAAAATAAACAGATACAAAAAATAATAAAATGCACAAGAAACTTTCTTCAGTGGTAAAATAATGTAGTGGTAAAGTAGTGGTAAAAACAGCATATCCAATGTATAAAAGATATACCCAAACATACGTTGTGTGAATATAATAGAAGAACATGCACAGATCTATACGAGTTAATGATGATGGGGAATATTCCAGTTAGAAAATTATTATTAATGGAAAATCAAATTCCCATAATAAAATGTAATAATTTGTACCAGAAGCTCTAACCGAAATTAATTTTAAAAATTTATATTTTTAAAGTGCAGGTAAGAGAATTACAGACAAAAAAAATTGTTTCAGATACTTGCACAAAGTTACACAAGGGATAGCTATGCTAGCAGTCCCTAATCTTTACCTGACAAACAACAGGGAAGACAGCTATGCAACAATACCCACTGCCAATTCTTGGGCTTCTCTAACCAAACAGTGATTTGACTGTCACTCTTATAATGCATCCAGGGCCCTAAGTACAGAACATGATTTTGTGGCAATGACATGCAAACCAAAGACCCTCAGATTCACAGTTCAGCAAGCTAACCAGTAGACCATCAAGCCCCATTTAATCTTGTATGTGTAAGTCTAGTAATTCTAGATGTAAGAAAAGCTCATTTGCCCAATTTTCTATAAACTAAACTTCTAAAACCAGCTTTAAGAGCAAGAAATACTGTGAAAGAATCCTATCTCCTACTGTATAGGAGCCAATATTGCATTCTTCTACTGAAGTATTGTGAGAAAAAACAAAATAGGACATATAAATACTCCTTCACCAAAATGCCAACATGAACAAAATGGTGGACAAAAAATGAAAAATAGAAACTATGACAGGAATAAGATTTAAATCATTAAATGTGTGATTTCATTGCAATATATTTGACATAACTAAGTTAAAAACATGATAATCTAGAAAAACGGTGGATGGATGGAAATAATAGATTTTCAGACTGAACCTCAGAATTTGCAAAATAGGACTGATACTGCAGGTAATTTCCTGCACAGATACAGCATATGCTGGCTGATTGAAGAAGGGAAACAGTGACTAGAAAATAAACTTCAATAGTAATACACATCATGAAATTCATGGCAGTAAATATAAAATAACAGAATGAGCATATAAAATATAGAGTTGAGTCCATCATATTAAAAAGATTTTGAACATGCAAATCAACAGTATGCAAATAGTCAGTATAAAGTTAAGGTAGAACAACATTTAGAGTTACATTTTGATATTGTTTCTTGTATATTGGAAGTGTGATTCAACCAAAAATTGGAAATGGTATATAGGAACTCTTTCTGATGCAATATACAAATAAATATAAATGCACATTAAAATCAGTGATTTAGAATTTCTATGACAAGGATATTCCTTGTATTTAATGGTATTGAAAAACAAAAGACTATGAGTAAACAACTTGAGGCACCAGGACCATCCCAAAAAGATATCTCCAACAAGTCATACCCCAAGGATGAGAAGCAAAGTGCAGCATCTAGTAACAGAATACAAAAAAAAAACAAAAGTCAATGGCAAAAGTCAGTGATATTCCTTAGGCAATAGTATGCAACATAACCAAGAAGGTACTCGATCTGGAAACAAGACCAACAGGGTATGAGTTCATCAACCCAAGGCTTCCAATCATACCTCAAGGAGCTACAGAATGAAATAAGTATCCATGTTACTCCATAAGAAGATATAATGGTTGAGTCACTAGATTCAGGACTTATGTATTTCTGTGAAACCAAGTTGTAATGGGTGCTAGGAAATTATCATCCTCATAAAGTAGATGGATTATGGAAAGCAGAAAGAAGGAGTTATATGCTTTGGATGTGATAACCTCAGGATGGAGCCTTTTTCAACTGAAAGTACCCTAAAGAGCTATTGTCCAAACACTTTGTTTATTTGTAGTTAAACAAAAGCTATACAATGAGCTATCTGTGCTGTGCCCACAGGTATTGAAACCTGGTTTTCTGCATTATAAGTCCACAGGCTTACAGCTTTGTCACTGGAAGGCTGTCAAGATGTATGGCCATTAGATAGAGCATGATCAGACATGACAACAAGGACTGTTATGACACAGTAATTTCAAGCATGTTTTAATACAATGTATTTAACATCTATAAAAGTTGAGGTGGAAAATAGTAGACCCAATTAAAATATAATCAAGAAAATTGCTACTTTTCTGTCTATATATCAAATTGTATATGATTTCATTAAACTGTAAAGTTAAAAATACCCACCACCCCACATACTAATAACAACAACCCATAGAACATTTACTTATTTAGTTTTATGATGGGTACATTATCTCATAGCATTTCACAAATAACATCTTTGTAGTAACTACAGTTTATTATAAGAACCTTACTGTTTTCTTTCCATACAATAAAAACATTTTCTGTATTTTAGAAGTGACAATTATTCAGTTTAGTTACTGTTTGGCAACATGGTAAAAATTATTTCCAATGTGCAATTTGTGAACACCTAAGGCATTCACAGTTAGGGAAAAGTCAATGGGGATATGTCCACAAGAAACCAATTGCTTGTCATTTAACTGTAGGTAATTTATGAAATTTTTGTATTATATTTAACATCATGTTAACAATTTATTTATGCTTGCTTTATATAATCAATGTTATTTTTAAACAAAATTCCATGAAATTTGAGTTACAAACTGTTAAATACTACTAAAAGATATTAAAGTTTTAAATATTAGAAACAAAATCTTTATTATAAGTACGTTTTATTTACGAATAACTATATTTAGAAGTGGGTGATGTTTTAGACCAGAATATAACGTGTAATATCAATCGATAGCTTTCAACCTGGGTTACTCAAAAATGAACAGTTATAATGTCTCAAATTCAAAAGCTGTAAGCAGTCAAGTAGTGTTTAATCAATAATGTTGTTATTTTTAAACAGATGCAGTTATAAAACATGATTATGTATCCTTAAAACATACAGTTAGAGAAATACACTGCATTCTTTCACATAATATAATCCATTCAGTGTTGTAAGAATATACTTGCTGCATACTATTTATGATTTTATAGAAATTAACTAATCAACACCCATATGCATTAAGGCTTACTGACCAAGGAAAAGGTTGGGTGGTGTACTGGACCTTGAAGAATAGATTTAATTTTTTTTCATTGTTTACCTACTGTGCCTTATGAGCTAGGTTAGGATTATGTGACCACTGTGTATTGAAATGACACTTTACTTATCACCTTCAGCAGATTAGTGTTTTCTATAATCTGTTTTTATTCTTATTTCATTGTTTTTCTGTTTGATTAGGATTAACTGTCTGAAAATTGTAAATTATAGTTTTGAAGGGGGGGATGTTATGGACTTGAGCATATTATCTGCTTCTAATTTCCAAGTTTTTGTTTCACATCACATTAGGGCTTAAAAAAAAAGGGTTAAATCTGATACTGTTTCCAAACTACTTTGAGAGACATATTCAAGAAGACATTTTTCTTATTAGGATATATTTACCATTTTAACACTTTTTTGTACCTTGATTATATTCATACACAAGTGAATGATCCTACTTTTTAGCTTAGCTGTTTGATACTATCTGTATAATAAATGTTCCAATGAAAATCATAAGGACTGTGTAACTTTTACTCTTAATAACATGTAATGTATTTCTGAGAATTAATCATTTCTTAAAAGTCTAATGATTCAGTTTAAAACGTTGCTATAATGTTAGCAAGCTTATGAAAACAAGATACATTTACAACTGTAAATCTGAAAAGCAATAATTAAAGTAACTTGAATCAATACTGTCAACCACTGTTAATATTATAAATTATTAAACATAATTTTGATTAAGAAAAATTAAGTAAATACTCTTAATACTATTTCAAACCTGCTTGTGCACCTCAATTCTAGCATAGTCTACTTCTCCATAAAACATTTCAAGTGTCCTACTTACCTTCTTTATAAATAACACTTTTAGTCAACACTTAATACCAGAAATCTGAATGCTGAAAATTACAAATGGCACTGAATCCTAGAATTGTTGCAAATCAGGCACTACTGTATAACAAGTAGATGAGTATTAAAGATTGCAACATAAAATATCAGTTTTTAATTTTTTATATATGTAATTTACAAACATAAACTTATAGAAAGTATATAAAAGTAATATAGATATCAATATGGATCATTGTAAAATTTCCTTTTGATTAGCACTACATAAAGCAAAAGATTTATTCAATACTGTATATTGCAGTGTTTACCGATGTCTACCAACAACACACTCAAAATACACAAGACCAACCAGTTTTCTTCATGTTTATATTACGTTATTCCATCTAACAATCAAGTGACATTTATTTAACAAATAATACTCAATATT
>NW_013665842.1:176297-187947 GCF_000517525.1 Limulus polyphemus | reverse complement strand
ATTACATTATTGCGTCACGTTAGTCACCCTCTTATATATATACCCAGACTACCCTATCTAGGTAAATACTAGAGCATTTGCCAAAGTACAGGATAGTTCTAGAAAGTAGAGGGCGTGAGAATCACATGATCTCGATGATGCAACACTATCAATTCCCTTTACAATCTCAAACACCTCAATCATATTCCCTCCAATTATTCTTTTTTTCGTGTGACAATCCCTCCATCCTCCCACCCCTATAGAGATAATTTTTTTACTAGCCTTTTATGTGGCACTTTGTCAAATGCTTTCTGAAAATCCAGATACACCAAATCTACACCCTTAACTTCATCTACATGAGCAGTAACCTTTTCAAAGAATGTCAAAAGATTTGTTAGGCAAGATTTTCCCTTAGTAAAACCATGTTGATTATCCAATAAAAATTCTAAACTTTGTTAAATTACTTTGCAAAGCATCTTTTATCAGACTTCCCAAAACTTTTCCCACAACTTAAGTAAGACTAATGGGCCTATAATTACTGGTACAATTTTTCTCACCTCCCTAAAAGAGGAGTACATTAACTAACTTCCAATCTTCTGGTACCTGCCCACTATTCAAGGACTTACAAAAAATAGTACCAAGTGGCTGACATATCCAATCCTTAACCTCCTTCAAAACCCTTGGGGAAATATTATTTGACCCAGGAGCCTTATCATTCTTTAAATTTCTCAATTTTTTCTTAACCAGCTCAGAATTAATGAAGTCATCTTGTTTCCGTGTATCAACTGTTCAAGATGTGGAATACTGCTTAAATCTTCATCAGTAGAAACTGAAGAAAAAGCAATATTTAATGACCTAGCCATCTCATAATCATCAGATATGAGCCTTCCTTTATCATCCCTCAAGGGTCCTACTTCCATCCTAACATTTTGTTTACCCTTAATGTATTTAAAGAAATCCTTACTGTTAATTTTTGCATTTTCAGCCAACCTTTTCTCATACATCCTTTTTGATGTCCTAATTTCCCGTTTCACTAACTTTCTTGATCTTCCAAATCTCCTTTCATACCAGTCAATTTAAATTTCTTAAATTTATGATGCTTTTCTTTAATTTTATCTCTCAAACTGTTTGTGAGCCAACCTGGTTTTTTTTACTTACAGCTACCCTTTTCTTTCTATAAGGAATATGTTTACCTTGAATATATAAAAATTTATCTTTAAACATTTTTCACATCTGATCGGTGTCTCCAAATAACTCAGCTGCCCAATTCAAAACAGATAATTCTTGTCGCGTCCCTTCAAAATTTGCTTCTTTGAAAGTTGTAACCAAAATATCATTATTCCTTATCTCCATATGCAGTAAAACATTGAACCTAATAGAGCAATCATCACTGGCACTCAGATGTTCCCAAATTTCCACCCTATCAATCATTTCTATGTTTGAAGTTAACAATAAATCTAAAATAGCATTGTTTCTAGTAGGTTCCTTGACTAACTGGTGAAGAAAGCCGTCTTGAACAGTTTTCAAAAACCTTTCTTCCGCACGGTTTGACTCTAGCATTTCCCAATCTGTATGCCTGAAATTAAAATCACCCAACTGTATAAGTTGTAAAAAATCAGAATACAGTGATGAGTTCTAAAAATGTTTGAAATACACAAAATGCTAATAAATAGTTTTGTGGTGAAGAAGAAATCATATTTCTATTGGTATTTTAAAAATGTACAAGTCAGTTTTTTTTGTGAATTCTATATATATATATATATATTTGTTTCTCTATTTAGATACTCAAAATATCTTCCTCTTTTGGTAGTAGAATATTTTCATGCACTAAAAAGATTAAAACTAATGACATTGAAACTACAAATCTGTATTAAAAAAACAACAGAACTTTGTTTGACCTTAAAAATGGCTTACTTGCCAGAAAGCTGTAAATGAAAGTAACGAGGTCACTTGTGTAAATCTTTATTCTTTATTATCAAATCTTAATCCTTAGCTAAATCAAACCACAGTGT
Organism: Limulus polyphemus; assembly: GCF_000517525.1. Taxonomy (NCBI): domain Eukaryota; kingdom Metazoa; phylum Arthropoda; class Merostomata; order Xiphosura; family Limulidae; genus Limulus; species Limulus polyphemus. The sequence goes on along the minus strand of NW_013665842.1, from coordinate 185,956 downwards.
TTAAAAAAACAAAGAGAGAGAGAGATTCAGTATTTCACAAGCGATAGATCAGCAATTAAAAATACTTGTCTATAATTAAGACAGAAAAATTGATATTTACCAGATTGAACACAGACATTCAGAAATTTATGAATTACACAGGTCTGCAATGGTTTTATTGTCTTGAAGTGTTTACATGTTCTATGGTAATTTCTGTACATTAAATCCAAAAATGATATCCATTTTTCTCCATTACGGACAAATTTTTCACAAAACGTCATTATGCAATACATAAAAGAAAGACTTCAACACGTAGTTTGAGACAAAAAGATGTAGATTTCACAAAAAAATCAGGATGAATGAGGATGTATAATTGTTTCATATCAATGTTCTTCCCTTTTATTCAGTTTTTTTGTATTTTTTGTTTACAAACATAATAATAAAAAAATGTTCGTTGTGGTAAACTAAATAATAATTTGATCTGAGTAAGAGTTTATTTTTTCTTTCAGATTTGTAAAAAATCCTTATGTGATAGAAAAAAATTAATATTATTTTAGAAATCTGCTTAGCTGGATTATAGAAAATCCATTATTAAAACCAAAACAACTTTTATGAAGTTTAAATTTGCAGGCTTGTGTTATGTGCTTACAGCAAGCTATGTATAGTATGTCAAAAATTACCAAGTTATTACATAATTTAGAGATGGGCAAATAGTGGAATTTGGTAATGGATTAGTTGTCTGGCTCATTAATTAATTACATTCAACTAATTAGCTATTTTTACACAAGACGTATAGTTGGAATAATTGAAAATAGTAATAATCAGAAATTACTAATTTCAGTTAGTTGATTATTTTCATGAGTAGTGACATTAATTGAGTGAGCTTGAGTTAACTGAGAATAATGAGATATCAATAATGGCAATATTTTGATCACTTGGATAGCTGGAATAATCAGATACACTCATTTTAATCAGTTGATTATTTCATTAAATTAATCAATCGTAAGCTCAATAATTTGATGCAACACTAATCTAGGTAATCAATGTTAATAGGTAATTAATTACACTTATTAATCAGGTTAATGCCACAGCTCTAGTCATTGGTAAGATAAAGTACAAACAACACAAATTTATCATAAAATTTAGCTTATTTTTGAAAAAGTTTATTAGTTGGTTCTGATTCTGAGTAAGATCATTTGAATTACTGGAACACAAAGTGCTAAATGTTTCTATACCTACATGTATTATACAAAAATGTATACACTAAATCTGATCTCTGCCAAGAATTAGGTACAGAAAAAAAAGTTTTTAAAGTGGTTTGCTCAGTTATTTCATCATATTATTTGGTTTCCCCAGCAGCTTTCATTGTAAAAGACTTAATATCCACATTTTTCAGATTTCTTAAATACTCAAAACTGTTGAATGAATCTTCGAGTCACTGTATACTGCCTAAGTAAATCTGAATTCTTTCTATGAGGGTGAAATTTTTACATTGTGAAGGAATGTTTTTTACCACATAATAGTTCTTACTTGGAAAGGTGCAATTTTAGATTTTGTTCACAGTATTAAAGATAATATGCCCAGAAATGTGGTTCTGCAAAAGTATTTGAATACGAGATTTTAAAATAGTGAACTTCAAGAAATTGAAAACTGTTTTGATAAACACTTGGTAGATGTTTGAAACCAAAAACTGTAAAGAAGCTAAGGACGATTTTGTTAAGGTTAATAAAACCAATTGAAAATGAATGTTTTTTTCCAATATCTTCAGTTACAATTTTCTGTTCTGACCTTTCTCAAAAGGATAAATCAAGGAATTGAATTATTGAACAATAAAAAAAAACACATTGTAAAAGTATGAAGCTTACTATTTACATTTAGAATTGAGGATGTCAATGTTTATGAAAAAAAGAAAGAGAACATCCATAAAGCTATTAAAGCAGAGATCAATTACAAAAGTCTGTTGAGCCAAAACATTATCATTAAATTTGATTTAACTATTTGTTCATAAACTTTGTCGTATGTGAAGCTATGAATTCTAATTTTTACTATAACTGTGGATTTTCTGTGTGTGTATTCATGAAATTTGGCAAGGTTTCACTACACATCATGTCTGTTGTACACAAAAATTCTGATTTTGTAACAAAGTATTTTTACTAACGATTCTTCTGTGAATATCCAAAGCTTTTCCTGAGTCAGTCTGAGTGAAAAGTGACTTTTCATTTTACAGTTATATATTTAATTTGCATAACCTGTAGAAATTTCTAAATGAATATCAAAAGTTTTGTGTGGTAAAAGTTTATATCCTATTTCTTATTTTCTTTACCTTTACACTAACTGTATAAATATCATCAATGTACAGTGAAATAAAATATGCAATTCCATTTTTTCCTCTGCAATAATTGCAGTATTAATCAGAAAGTTCCAAATTACTTATCTTAAGAGTTCCAACTGTTAACATTTTCACATTTGTTTCTTTTAATTTTATGGTACATTTTTGTACTTTGCACCCACTCGAGTGGTAGTCCTGTTTCAAAAGCAATAAATCACAACAGAAGTCCATTAGTCATTTTCAGTAGACCTACTGCAAAGAGCATGTTAAATATCACATGAATTATACTTAGACTCAAGTTCATGAAATTTTAGACACTTTATTTTAATGAAGTTTTGTTAGGCTAAGCTAAGAAGTTTCTAATATTTAAATTTTTGTTAATTTTGTTAAAAATATTTAACAATAAATAAAAAATATACATGAAAAATAAAGAGCTGTTGTACTCATTGTGTACTCAAGCTCATTTACACTCAAGTAAAAATCAAAGCTATTCTTCAATAAATCTCATTGCGCCTCATAAATTTTGGTGTCCAAATGAGAATTAATGTAACTTTCATTTATACTTTTCAGAAGATAAAAAATATAACAGTCACTAGAATAAAATATCCAAAAACTAATATAACTTATGTGCCTTCTAAGTAAATTATAAATAGATTAAAAAATATGTATGCCATTCAGAGTAGGATAACAATGATCACAGACAATGAAACTATGGCCAAATGTATATTTTTTGGCACCAAAGTCAAGTAACTGTGATAAGGTGCATTTAGAGAAGAATTGGCTCTTCTTATTGGTTATAAAAATGTCCACCAGCCATGTAAGGTTGACTGACACGACAATCTCAAATGTCAGAGGGAGGAGAGGAATTTCTCTGGTGAATTTCACAAAGTTATTGATATCTCAGCAAATCAAGAAGGTATAAGGTTCAAATCTTAGATTATTGCTTGTAATTAAGTAGTTTTTGCTTCTAGTTTGGTTGGAAACTACAAAAGCCTATTTTTGAAGTTAAAAAATTCAGAATTGGTGAAAACAAAGCTAGGGCACATCATGTGACACAGAAAAATGAAGAAAAAAATTTCAAATGCTGCTTTTTGAAAGTGAGGATATAAAACTTTTTAATACTAAAATTTGAATTATAAGTTACAGTTTCATATCAAGTTTACTGAGATACATTGGTAATCAAGTTCTTTAATTAAATTTTGAATGTAACACTACAAAAAGGTCATTACATGTGGGAAGTAGACAGGTAGGAAAAAATCAATGGTTTATAAAAAATTAAAATCTCAGGTTTTTTATACTTATTTAAGTACAAAGTTTCATATTAAAAAGATTTATTTTCTCTTTAAACTAATTGATTATCTATGCACAGTGAATGTTACATACTTAATGATTAGTTTTGTCATCTTTTTCACCAGTTTTCAATGCTCGATGCTTTTAAAGGAAATACAAAGTTTAGCTGCTTTCTTAGTTCCCAATCTGTTCTGCACTTCTGACTGAACTAATCCAACTGCAGGAAAAAGCCATTCCCATCCTGCTGTTAAGACAAATGCAGTTAAGAGCTGGCAAACAACATCAAGTACTGCTGGACTGATTTCATTTTTTAACGATTTCCACCAGTCAATTGCTTGAACATTCTTAAGGAGGAAATTTTCTATAAAAATGTATTGGTTGAAAGATGTTTGAGCTCTGTGTTTAATAATGGTTGGAAGAAGGCATGGGTCATTTCTATACGTATCTGCAGCCCAGTTCATAGCAGAATGCACTTCCTCTGATGTTAACTTACTTCTTGATATCCAGGATGAATTAAGATTGCTATATAATGATTGGAGTAAGTGCTTGTGCTTGTCAGTTGAATATTTTTTTAACATCTGTAAGATCTTCAGCATTTGTTAGATCTTGAAAAAAGAATTTTCCATGCTTCAACAACACCAGCAATAGTTCTTTGAGCATGTTGAACCCTCTCTAAGGCAACAGAAGTGAGCTTAAGTCTATTTAGTAAATCTTTACAGTTTCATTTGCGACCGATATTCCTAACCAGATATCAAATGTTACTGCCTATTCTGTCACAATTTTCCTCACATATCATCACTATGTTGAATGTATGCTTTCAAAGAATCATAAAATGTATTCCAATGAACTTCACTTCGAAGAATTAACTTCTGTATCCCACTAGCATCATACGATGAAACAGCAAAGTGATTATTTTGGAAGTTCTTCACTACATCTATAGCATTTGTCTTAACAGAAGCAATTTGAATATCTTTTGCCAGTAAACAGACGAGCTGAGCACCCATATGTAACAAAATGGTCTCCTTTTGCATCTTCTTCTAACACTAACCTCATTTTTTTATATTTCCCCCATTATTAGTAACTTCCAACTTTTCTTTAACACAGTCTTGTAATTTTCAATGAAAGTTCTGGCTAGCTCATTAAGATACGCAGCATCATGCGAGTGTTCAGAAGTGTCCACTGTGTTGATTAGATAAGATTCCCCATCAGCATTAGTGACAGAGGGGCAAACAATCAAATTATTGTAAATATTGCTCTGCCCATGCAGACTTGTGTATTTTTGAAGGACTTCTTCTTGTTTAGAACATTCTTTGTTGTCAGTAGTGTCAATCAATTAATTTCCTATTTCATTTCAACTTGGAGGCTTATAATCCAATCTTAGCTTTGATACAATTCAAACAAATGTTAGGTGATCTACAAATAGAAGTGGTGTGTTGTACGCATAAATGAAACTTGCAATTTCTTCATCCAATTCTCTTTTCTATGAGTTTGATGTCTTGACTGCATGCAAATCAAGTTTTGATTAAATGCTGGATGAAATTTTTCATTTTTAAGGTACTAGTGAATTCAAAATTTCTGTTTGTGAAGTTGAAGGTTGTGTTTGCAAATCAGTTTCTTCTTGGTCATCAGCTTCAGTGATCATGCCTCGATGTTTACATATTAAGCATTGCTTCATTTAAGCCACAAGACCATTGAAGCTCTATCTTGCAGTCTATGCAATTTACTCTTCAGTTCTTATCAGTTGGTAGTTCTTGATAAAATGTTTAAACGGGATTCCTTTTGTGACCATCTGAGGTGGTTGCTAATTGTTTTTGCTGTAGTGTATGGGCTCAAAATGGCAATATGTTTAAGAACAAGCAATAGCACCTGTCCCCGGTGCTGGTAAAAGTTTAAATTAATCTAACAAAAGAACTTTCTGATTTTTTTTTGCTAAAATATTACAAAGGTGGGCAGAATGTGAAGGCTTCTCAACCTCCTCATATATCCCAGTGTGTCAGCAGACCATATATGTGTGGCTATGGTAATATGTAAAGCCATACAGAATGTGAGAAATACAAGAATATGCAGGTTTGTGTATGAATCATCCCTGTGTTCCAAGGAGAACTCAAGACCTATTTGAGTAGGAGAGGTATGTGGACCAAATAGGTAATCTTTATAAAGTCCCTGACTGAGAGACTATACAATGGGCTGCCATAAATAGACAGCAGAAACTGTCATGTTCAGTGGTTTTTTACTAAATTATATTGGTATGATAAGGCTTAGAAAGTAAATAATATATATATAAATAATATACTGTTTCAGCAGTCTTGCAGAAAACCCCAAGAGTAAGCCAAATGGGCTTAAAACTTTCTGTTATTTACCTATTAAATGTGTATTTTGGGATAATGAATTATTACCTTTGAGATTGCATCAATCATTTGATAAGTTCCTGTGTCTATTTTTTTTTTATTTGTATGAACAACTTATCTTCTTAGAGCTACTAGGAAGACTGGATAATGGTAACTGGGTGGAGACAAAATCAAGAGGCTGACAAAATCACAAAATGATGTAAATTATGTGACACAAAGGTGTCTGGGAAACTCCTGTGTCCCAACTTGTAGGATTTCATCTAGGAGACGTCAATGCCCATAGGTAAGAGAAGCTATTAGATGGTGAACTTGATGGGAGATGACATCAGAAAAATGAAAAGTGTCCCCTCTTACGAAGGAATTGACAAGCCAGATGAGTTGTTTAACCCATCTAATCCAAGATGAAAAAGATAGTTGCTCTTGGTTCTCTAAGATGTAAAGAAGTAGAAACCACAATTGAAATGGCTTACTGGGGTCAATAAGGAGAACTTAACAAGGAATACTGCAAGTTAAGAGACAGCACCCTCGAAAGAAATCAATGCCATGTAGAAAGGCATAAATCTAGGCTCAGAACATCCACCACTAGGACTGCAGAGTCCAAGACTGGTGGTCTAAAAGAGTGGAAACTTGGTGTCAAAAAGAGTCACAAAACAATGTGTAAGAACAAATCCACTGAAATATATGAGGATGCAAGGGCCACTCTGTTGGAAAGATCTATGCCGGGAGAGAAAAGTGATCTGCTACTAAGTTAATAGATCTTAGAACAAGATTGGAAAACAACAGTGTGTGGTGGTTATGAGATCAGAAAAGCTTTAGAGTGAGAAAGCAGAGGTTTGGAGATTGAGTACTTTCTTGTTGATAGATGTAAGAAGTGACAGAAGATGGTGGCATACCTGTTGAACTGTCAACATCCTTAGGACAAGTGGAGAAACTGCTCCTTTGGAGATCAAAGTTGTCCAGTGCCCCATCCCAACTGAACAGAAGAGGCACTTGTACATAGATACAAGATCAGGTGAGGTAGAGAAGGGATGTCCAGGTCATATATGAATGACTGAGCCATTATTACAGTGAGAGGTAAAGAGAGAAAGGGAAGAAAATGAGAGAAGTCAGTGGGTCTCTGGACATATTTCATTGATCTGCCACAGTCCAATGAAGAGAATGTAAGTGAGCGTATTCCAGAGGAATAAGAGGCTTGAGAAAGGACAATATCCCTTCCCCAAATGAAACAGAACCTCTCATGTAACAACAGGAGACATGAGAACTTTGGTAATCAGAAGCTCTATGTCTCAGAGACATAAAGTAGGAGGCTGATCTTACCCAGCAAACAAGTTGATAAACCCTCCCAGAAGAATCAAAGACTGAAAATTGGTCAATACTAATTTGGTGAGCTGCACCACCAATCCCTATGAGACTCCCAAAGGAAAAAGAAGGTTGCAGCAGAGGATTCCTCCAAAGAAAGTGAGGTCAATTATCCATATATCAGTGAAAATGTATTCAACAAGTGCATAACTCATGCAAAAACCCTCAGAAACTAGTTGCAAACATATGTGGCTGTAGCTACTAACGGGAAGGGCCCTAAACTGTAAAATCCAACTGTTGTGGATGAAATGAAAGAAACAGCAGAAAGACAAATAAATTGAAGTGTAGAGAAAAGCATCCAAAACATCATCTTTGTCATCCCCAACTCTAAAGAGATTACCCAACTAAGATCGAGGAAACCTTTCATCTTGAACTGATGGATGACAAGAAATTGATTTAAGGGTGACAAATCTATGATAGGCTACCAATTCCATATTCTTCAGAACTATAAAAGATAGAACTAAAAAACTATCATGGGTTTGAAGACCTGCTCAACTGCATCATTGCTTGGAGGGAACACACAGTCTCTTCCAAGTACCAAAGATGAAAATAATCTGAGGGAATGGAAAGAAGCTTGGAGAGGAAGAAAGAGGAAGCTGAGAGTGGAAATACAGGGAAAGCCCCTAAGAGAGCACCTGTTCTTTTCTTCATATGATATCTCTGAATTAAAACTTTTCAAAGAAATACTTTCTATATTAAGCAGGTGTTCTTAAGCTGTGGGTTGCTGAAGGGGGGAAGAGGACATGAATGTTGTATTTCAGTTTCATTTTTTTTTTAGCTTGAAAAGAAACTAAAAGTGTTTAACTGTGTTATCCTACCAACAAATGTCTTAATTCTATCTTTTTGGGGGAGGGGGACGGCTGAAAATAGGAAGATGGGGTTACGAGTTGTTCAGGTTCATGAAAAGAGGTCCCAGTCCTACAAAGATTAAAAAGACCTGATCTAGTGATTTAATATTCAATCTATAAAACTTTCTTTTCCAATTCTACCTGTGATAAAAGTTAACTACTGATTTCAGTCAACTATGGTGACATTCAAACAAAAAACATAGCTTATCATACCGTACTGCATATGTTTTAACAGAACATTATATGTTTTAACTTAGAAAGTTAAAACCTTATAATTTACTTTAAATGTTTTGCTATCATGACAATAAATTTAATGAATTTATTTAAAATATATTTTTTGTTTTCATTGATGAAAAAATATGAGAATTACTAAATTACTTTTAATAGAACAAAAGGATAAATCATTTTGTCAGAAAATGTATCACCATTGAAGGTCAATACCACATCCTACATGTCTTTTATAATAGTGTTTCATAACCACAGTGCTAATACGTTCAATTCACGCAACATCACACAAAATCGTGTACACACAAATTCGTTAAGAAGGCTTGAACTGTGCTACTACTTTCGTTATTCATCTCCTCCATTGTTTAAATATTTCATATCTTAGGATTATAATGCTAATTCAATAGCTTTTTATGTAGCTTTAACTCTTTCAGCATGGGCTCGATCTCTGGGACAGACCTCATAACCATTTTGTGCTTGTTATAGTTTTCATGCTATAACTTTTAAATTTCTATTAAGTCTTAAGGTTTATAAAGCAATGTTTTTCTCATGCCTTGTTTTTTTCTTTTCGTATGTTGCCTATCTATTATGCAAAGTAATATTCATTTTAAGATTAAAAATAGTTTTGTGCATCAGAAAATTTTCAAATTTCACATGCAAAATTTTTATAATGTCCAGATAGTTATCAAACCTTTCTTAAGAAAAAACTTTATATTTTATCTGTTATTCTCAGTAATGAATCTCTGTACGGGTTCGGTAGATCTGACCGATCTCGTAACCACGATAAAAAATTAGGAAATGAATATAAATTATGCCTTTTTCATTCTAGAATGAACACAAATTATAACATAAAAACATAAATGTTTAGACTAAATAGCTTAAATCTCATAATATTATACATTTATATATATATATTTTATTACATTGACCTTTCAGCTATACGTGGCTAACAATACAGAAGTTTCAATGACATATCCAATAACATTAAACTGACCTTTGGTCTGTACAAAGTAACTAGTATCTTGTAAAATACTGTCACATTTCAATTATCATACATTATATATATATATAGATTATTGCTATTTTAGAAATTAGTTCTTAAACTTATTTTTCAGAAAACAGAACAGTAAATGAAGTAAAGGAAACAATTATCTCTTCTAGTTATAACCTTCGTACTCGATTGCTGCTTGACGTAGGTTGCTAAGCCTTTAAAAATTTTGCACGTGGAGGATATGAAACAAATTTTTTTAAGTTTTATATATACATTTGAGTAACTAAAAA
>NW_013665842.1:168931-175417 GCF_000517525.1 Limulus polyphemus | reverse complement strand
CCCTTAAAGCTGAGTTAATAGCCTTAGAAAACAAGCCAGCCCCTACTCTATTTAAATCTAAACCATCCATTGCAAAAAAAGCTCCCTTCTCCCACTAAACTGATCCCACAAGTCCAAACAGCCAATATGCTCATCCTTACATACTAACCTAAGCCTAGCATTTAGCCTTAATGACCTACTTATAACTTCATCCTCACGGGGTAACATAGAATTCATAATACAAAATGAATAACCAAACAAAAATGTGTTAGCAGAAAAAAATAAAAAGTTTCTGTAAAGAAGTAATAAGTTCCGTAACCAGGTAGAAATATAAAATAATTCCACTTCGGAATAACTCAATAAGTTACAAATATCACTATTGTATAATAAATAGTAAACTTATTGAGAGAAATTAACACAAAGATAAGGAAAAAAATTAAACTAAAACACTTGAAGAGAGCGCAAACTAAACATTATAACACGAGTACTGCCAAATGAGAAGTGATAGTTCGGTAGAATTGAAGAGAGGAATTCACATGTGTCAAGTGTGTGCTACGCTCTTATTTGTAGAGGTTTGTTGCATAATAATTTGCATGCAAGATGCATTTGAATTAGTCATTCCAGATGGGTGGGAGTTTCAAGGCTTGTGGCATGTGCAAACTTTTGTTTTGCATATAGAACAAAGATAGCTCTTTATGGCAGAAGAGGTAATGTACTGTAACGGAAACTGACTTTGCTAGTTCATTTCAAAATTTATTAGTGGATACAAAAATCATTAATAAAATTTGCTAATAGCCAAAACAATAAATTTTGCATTTGTGCTTATACATTTCATCAGTTTTAAAAAAAAAGGTTTTATTAACAGCCACAATGTAACAGACTCAATAATGCTATAAAAAGCACAAAGACATACCTGAAGCAAAAGCATAGGTTTGTTAAATAACACAATACGAAAACTGACATACTAAAATCAGTAATCAAACTAAGCCAACATGAAAGAAAACTATGCAGACCGATGTTTTTTAATTGCAAAAGCTGGTTTTTATGGCTCTTATTTGCAATGAGTAATCTACATATGCTAAGAATAATCTTACTTTGTTAATTTATTCAGTAATGTCACATATGAGAAATAACTAGGTAAACGTTTTTGTAAAACACATTAACTTTTCTTACCTTTCCTTCTTCATGCTGAATATTACTTCCTCTGACTTCTTCTTTTTGAACAAGTTTTCCTGGCCAAGATGGGAAACCTCTTATATGACCCCATACTAAGTCTCCTATGTTGAAAGTTCGAGGCTGGGGAGGAAGAGGAGGAGAATCTGGATTTTCTTCTGAAAAAAAAGGAAAAAGAGAGCAATAAATTTTTAAGAATCTCCTACAAACTTTGTGATAAAAAACAACTTTATTTTACAATGAGTAACAAGCTAGGCACTCAGTAAGGATTACTGTTTTTAATTTATTACCACTTTCTCAAATAGCTTTCATGTGATCGAGCATTTAAAATGTATTTATATGTTTGTAAACGTGTGTGTGTGTATATATATATATATATATATATATATATATATATATATATATATATACACACACACACACACATGTGTGTATGGTTGGTTGGTAGCACGTTCACAGCTTTAAGACGGCTCTTAGCCAGTGGCTCTTCTTATATATTGTGTAGATGTATATGAGCCAATCAGTCTTGTACATACTATAATATTAATGTGTAGCCCTGTGGTTTATGTTGTAATAACAGGTAAAACTCTTGGTTGATTTGGAGCTTTTTGACTATGGAGAAACAAAGAAAGATCAAGCAGTCCCCAAAGATGGGCAACAACATGAGGACAGTGCAATGAGAACATCAAACATAAAGAAATAATTAAATACCATCAAAAAAAAAGATAATCCTCATCCTGGTTAGGACTGAGACATCTGGTATTAATGGTAATCCCCATTTCCAATGTCTCTTATGTCACACAAAGATGTGCACACAGAGGTGGGAAAGGTACCCAATGAGGAATAATCAGCTACCAGATGGCACACTCTGTCCACTTCCAAATGGTAATAACCTTTTAACCATTCCATTACGGGCTGGGTGGAATCCACCCAGCTCATAACCATGAAAGTATCCATGAGAGTAATTATACTATGATTTTTGATAATGTATGTACATCTTTACAAAATTTTACAGGTTATTGGTAAACATTCCAAGGTTTTCGTAAATAAAATATCAGGTTTTTAAATTAAGGATTAAGATTTTTTAATTAAAGATTTTCTCGTAAACCTTTTCTTTCAGAATGTTGACTATTCAACATGCAAAGAAATTTAACAATAAAAATACTTTAATACATTAAAACATTTCCAAACTTCACATGCAAAATCTTTATAATCAAATAATTATCAATTTTTTTGCAGAAAAAACTTTATATTCTATTTGTTATTTTCACTACTGTATTTCTGTACGGGTTGGTTCGATTTGACCAACTTCATAACCTCAATAAAAAATTAGGAAAAAAATATATAAATTATGCTTTTTTTATTCTTGAATAACTATACATTATAACACAAAAACACAAATTTTTAGTCTAAACAGCTTAAATTTCATAACATTATATATATTTAGTATTTTTATTATATTGACCTTTCAGCCATACCTGGCTAACAATACAGAAGTTACAATGATGCAGCACACATGCACTCGTTTTACCATATCCAATAATATAAAACTGACCTTTAGTCTTTACAAAGTGACCTGTCTTGGCTGTGTTTTAGTGGACTAGTATTTTGTAAAATACAGTCACATTATTATACATTAAATATGCATATAGATTATTACTATTTAGAAATAAGTTCTTAAACTTATTTTTCTTAAAACATAGAACAGTAAATAAAGAGGTAAAGCAAAGAATCATCTCTTCTAGTTACGACCTTTGTGCTAGGACGCTGCTTGACATAGGTTGCTAAGCCTTTTAAAATTTTGCATGTGGAGGATATGAAACGAAATAATTTTTTTAGGTTTTACATATATATACACAGTTGAATAACCAAAAAATCATAAATTACTGTATTGATACCAGAGAATTCCACTATAATTTATCAAGCTTAGTAACTAAGCTGTATTTGGGTCCACACAAATATGAAATTTCGAGCAGACTAAAGACACAACCTACATCCTTGAAATCTTGATTTGAAAAAAAAGAGATGGCATCCTAACACATTAAAATGGTGAGAAAGCCACTAGGGGGACATTCTGACCATTGGAATGGTTATTCACATATCATATATTGAAGTAAGTGTATATGAAGGAGTGTTTCTAAAAATGGAAAGAGGTGAGAAGGGCCACTGTGTTTGATTCATTACATGAATGGTATCTCAGCAAATAGAAAAGATATGAGGTTCTTATTTTATATTCTAGCTTGTCAATATCAGTAATTTGAGTTCCTAATTCATATAAAACTATAGACTTAGTATTTTGATATCACAAACATCTAATTTGAACCAGTGCTGCATTCAACGTACCATGTGACACACAAAAATCAATGTTTAACTGTGTTTTTTTTAATATTAACTTTTAAATTATGAAATTAGATAATGTACAATACTAAAATTTGAATTATAAACTACAGTTTGATACCAAACTTATTGACATAAATTCATGAAATAGTAATTCAATAAAATTTTGAATACGAGTCAACAAACGTGATGGCATGGCCTTTGACCTGTGACCTGTTTGGAGAGGGTTAATCAATATCATTTTATTGTTTTTAGTTAAATGCAAAGCTTCACTATGGGCTATCTGTGCTCTGCCCAACACAGGTATCAAAACCCAGTTTGTTGCATTGTAAATCCACAGACATACCACTGTGTTACTGGGGGGCAATAAATATCATTAGCACTTACATAATGTAATCTTCCTAATGGAATTTGGTGAGGTTAATGTTTCGAATCATTAAATTTTTGTGAGACAAACATATTTGTGGGAAAGGGTGTCAGTGTAATGTTTTATTTGAATCCACTCAAGAATATCATTAAACTCTGAAACATGTGGGATGCAGTTTTGCTTGTATAGATTTTAATTAATAGTATTTAATACAAGTTTACATTTAGCTGAAATGAATTTACTATTGTGATAAAATGAACAACATAGCAGAAACAAAGTGCCTTATTTTCTTATAAAACCTGAGTGTTAAAAATAATTGACAAAGAGAAATCTATTATCTTTAAGACCTTGTTAGACAACTAGCCTAAACATTCATCATATATCTATTCCTAATACCTTTTGATTTCCATTCAAATCATCAAACTATAATCTGATCGGTGTGCTAGCTACATTTATGTCAAAATCTTGTCTTTTGAAGTTTACAAATTCTAGTAAGTGATTCAATACAATACCTTATTCTGTTTACAACCAGTAATAATTAAGCATCAGGTCCTAAACATACATTATGCCATTTGCATACTAATGCATTAAAAAATGACAATACATATCTGGACAAAAACAGATAAAACAGTTATACCCTTTTAGTTCTGCAGTCATTTAGAGATTAAGCTACCAAAGTTAAGATGTCTATAATGAATGAAAAATAACTTACCATGCAAGAATCATCTTCACCATCTTCATTTTTAAAATGGACACTCTTCAACTGTATTGGTGTGTGACCAACAGCTTCTTCTTCATCTCCTTCATCACTAGGCTGTCCTCTTCCTAAACAACATTAAAGAATTATCTTGGAAGGTAACTACTTTTCTGCATCATATCTTATAATTCTGTACTCTAGATCATGATAAATATGCCTGTATTAATCAAACATTGTTTTAGGTGTAATTTTTAAATACATTAGTTAATTTTGTACGAGTTATTTTTCATATGTAATGTTTTTTCTGGTTTTTATTAGTGATTTGGTTAACACAATTTTCATACCAGCCAAACTCTCACTGTAAAAGAATTACTTGAAAAAAACTGATCATATAAATTTGAGACTACAATACCTTCAAAAAAATTTAAAATAAAATGAATGAGGTATAATTAATGTTATGTTAAACTTATATTAAAGTTTTTCTTCATTACCCATTCAAGCCGTCTCCAACCATTATTAATGAGGTATAAATACTTAATATTATAATAATAAAAAACATGTTTTAACAGTTCCCATCCAGTATTTGACTTTAATGCATTAACAAATTGGCTAACTAGAAAACTCAACTGGCTTTTGAAGGATATTGTTTTCAATTAGGTTAACTGTAACACTAACAGTAGTTATTTATTATTCAAGTTTTAATATCATTTTTGAGGTGATTCACAGAAGCACTTAAAAGTTAAATAATTCTGTTTTCTCAATTTTTAAATTTAAGATTCTGAAGTATCTTTTTTTTTGTTTTAACTTTAGCAAACTTATATATTATAATACTGAATACATTACTTACCAATGCCATAACCATATCTATATGGCCTGAAAGAAGCCTGAGGTCTTTTCTGTCCAAATCCAAGGTGTTTCCATAGTTTTGCCATTATAAGATTTTAATTGTCAATTAATTTTATGTAACGATTCCCCAAAACGCTCACCTCAGACCGAAACTGTGAAGGCGTATCCCTATTAATAATTTATTCAGTTAACAATTTCCATCACGCTCGAAAACTTCCAATATTATTTATACCTAGTATAACTTCTTAACTTAAGTAGATTATATTTATAAGTTGTAGTTGTACGGAAGCCTAACTCAGTAACTGTCAATGTCATGCAGCATGCGTTATTTGACACTGACAAATGACTTTATCCACTGAACACGTACGTATTCAAAATTATTTGTGATTAAATCTCTTTTTCTAGCATTATGACTGTATCAAATATTCAATTTCCTAATTTTAGCACAATAGCAGTGTAGGCTCACAAGCCTAACTACCACCTGAGAATGAGAAGAAAGAAATTCACCGATGCCTCTGTGCAAAGTATAAATAAGCAAAGAAGTTGATTTGTACTTTTACAGTTTTCAAAATATAACTAATTATTTAAGTTGAACTTAGACATTTGTCTTCCATAAAATATTTTCAAAAATGCCAGTGACATTATAATGTATATCAAACATCTTTAGAATGTTGAAAGAAACTAGAAAAGTCTACAAAAATATAGAGCTAATTGATGTTGATTTTAGCGGATTAAAAATGATCTCATGAAAATAACATCAGATAATAATGATAAGAATATTATTTTGCAATAAACCACAGAATACAGTTACTTATTGTGAGTAAATTTCAACCCGTATAAAAAGGAAGATGCATTACCTAATACTAATATCAAATGTTATACTTCATCCAACAGACAATCAGCAATGAAAAAGAAAAACAAGTAAAAGAAATGATGAACTTGAAATACAAATGACAAACATGTAAAGCACAACATATTGTTACGTCTCCGTTTGTTAATTAACTTTCCGTAACTTCGTTCCGACGAAACTTAAGCGACACAAGTCCTTTCTTAATAAAACTGGTTTATTATTTCCGAATATAACTTT
>NW_013665842.1:166279-168024 GCF_000517525.1 Limulus polyphemus | reverse complement strand
ACTGTTGCAGGTTTTCTTGCAAATGCTGTAATCTCTCTTTTTGTTTCTTTTCTTGTTTATTTTCTCGTTCTTCTTGTTTCTTTTCTTGTTTATTTTCTCGTTCTTCTTGTTTCTTTTCTTGTTTATTTTCTCGTTCTTCTTGTTTCTTTTCTTGTTTAATTTCTCATTCTTCTTGTTTCTTTTCTTGTTTTTGTATTGCTGCCATCAAATCTGCTAAGCTGTAGTTTGATTTTCCGCCTCTCGTTTCTATTTTTCTTCTCTTTTTTTTTCTATCCCACTCTCTGACACCAATTTGTTACGTCTCCGTTTGTTAATTAACTTTCCGTAACTTCGTTCCGACGAAACTTAAGCGACACAAGTCCTTTCTTAATAAAACTGGTTTATTATTTCCGAATATAACTTTAATAATACACTCAACTTCAACAATCGCGCTAAACAAACGCTGTAACGTCTCTCGTGCTCTCTGACTGCAGTTCAATTACTCACTGTCTACACACACATTACCTTCCCCTCTTTTATATACCAGTCTACCCTCCATCTAGTAATTACTAGAGCATTCGCCAAAATACATGATAGTTCTAGAAACGTTGCGTCACAGTAGTCACGTGACTCGCTGACGCAACAATATCAAAAACGGCAGGAGAATGGGTTATTATGTTAGTGTCTTACTCCATTTAGACCCTTTTCTCCATAATTTCTGTTCGGTATCATTCAAAAGACAATCTTCCCCCAACAGTGGCTTAGCAGTAAGTCTCCGGGTTTATAATGGTAAAAATCAGGTTTTGATGCCCGTAGTGGGACAACTCAGGTAGCCCATTGTGTAGCTTTGCACTTAAGTACAAACAAAAGATAATCGCTTCCTTTTTACACTATAACGAAAATTTATCAAGGAAGTTATAATTCAGAAGTGAGTAAAGGTGTCTCCAATACAACAGATTGTTTCCTTCCTTTCCCCATTGAAACGCCTTGCTTACAAAATATCTTGCTGACTATTAATAGGTATTTGCCCTTCTGTAAATTGATAGTAAAATACTTTATGCCCAAACTAGAACCTATGTGTAACAGTACATCCAAAATGATCCATATTTGTTTGTTGAACTTCGTTCAAAACTATTTGCGCTAGCCATACCTAATTTTGATGTGAGAGACCAGAGGGAAGGTGCTACTAAGCAACACCCACTATTTACTCTTCGGTTGTTCTTTACCAACGAATGATAGGATTGACCATCACATTATAATGTCCCACGGCTGAAAAAGCGAGCACTTTCAGTGACAGGTTTCTATTCTACGACCTGCATATCGTGAGTTGAGCTTCCTTAACCTCATGCCACGTCATGATGTCAGGCCTATGATCTATTTATAATTTATAACAGGCCCAGCTCCAGCTCCTCTCCCTTGGGTGGGTGAGATAGCCCTCGTGTAGCTTTGCGCGAAATTCAAAAAGAAACAAATAAATAGATTTTTGCCAAATTTTATTTGCAAAAGTGCTATGAAAAGCAAATTGAAATTGCGAGAACAAACTTCTGTATGACGTTTGTGAGCTATTTATTAAATATTTAATAGCTGACTCCTGATTCATATATTGCAATTACACGACCATTCTCACAGCAACACCTATGCTTGAGAGCTGAGATTATTTTGAGAATTATCACGTTATTTCATGTAAACATGGCACTACCGCTTAGTGTAATACAATATTGTTGCGTCATCGAGATCACGTGATTCTCACGCCCTCTACTTTCTAG
>NW_013665842.1:163004-165307 GCF_000517525.1 Limulus polyphemus | reverse complement strand
TCTTAAAAACTAAAAATAAAAAAAAACGATTATTTTATACACAATTTTATAAAAATGAGATTGTTTCCAGTCTCCAAATTACTAAAATTCATCTGACAATTAGAAACTAAATTCTATTTTACTTATTTGTCTTGCCTTCAAGTGGTTCAATAGTAAGTCTGGAGACTTATAACGCTAAAATATTGGGTTTCGATACCCGTGGTGGGCACAGCTCAGACAGCTCATTGTGTAGCTTCGTGGTTAACTATAAGCAAACAAAACCTATTTGTCTCAGATTAATCTGTTGACAAATACTTTTTTTTTTACTACAGGTCCATTGAGTTATAAGTAAAGCCAATCTATTGTCTTAATTCAAATGTTTGTTATTATATTTGTACCTACCTTGACGTTGTGTGTCATGAAACAATGCTTTTTAGAGTTATAGCTTAATTTTTCCTTCTGGAGAAAAGTTGAGAATAATTCAGACCCTTTCCGTGTTTTAAAGGTACACAGAGCTGACGTCTAACTTCAGTTTCTTGTGGGAAAGATAAGAATGTTTTCTCATTACACCTGAACTGGATACTAGTTCATCTCAGGTGAACCCCTGAAGCAAAGTGGTCTGCTCAAGGACACAACGACTAGACGTGGGTGAGATCTAAATCTGAGGGGGGTAAGCAAACTCAGCTTTACTCTTGGTTCAAAATAGTATGTTCTGAAACAGTTTTAGGCTTTAATTCAAATTCAAAATCTTGAAAGTTTTTAAAGCTTTTGATAGAAAATCCAAAACAACCTTCACAGAATAACAAGAAATTGCCTTCAACAAACCATTATCAAAAATTGCAATGTTCTCATTATTTTGGCTTATTAGGAAAATTAAAGAGCTCTTGTAAGCATATTGACAAATAATATTAAACTCCAGTACGCTTAACAGATACCATTTAACTCCACTATACTTAAAGGGATCAACATATTGCAGTATTTTATTGTATTTTTAATCTGTTACTCCGAAATCAACTGGACGTGCCTGTTCACAGTATTTCATTGAACTTCTAAATTATAGTAAATGTTACTCTTTTAAGCGTATGTATATATCCACAATAAACATTGTAACTTATAATTAAGTGAACAGAAAGAGCTGTTGTGCGTGTCAATGCTTATATATTTGAATATAGCCAGACTTTTTACTGACCAAGAATTACATTTAAAACTTTAGTTTATGAATGAACAAAAATCAAATAGTGAGCAGGAATGATATTTTTATTTCCATATAAATTCGTTTTACATTATTACCACGATTAAGGTCTAAAGGTACATAAATAGAGGAAGTGATGTAAACACATCGATATTGCCAATCTAAAATAATAAGTTCGATTTTGTGCCAAAAGATGGCAAAACAGTCTTATTAGACTGCTCATTAAAGTTGAAGTTCTATTAGATAGAGAAACGTTAATATTATTTAATAAGGCTATTGCATATACTCTTACACTCGACAGGAAAGTCCATTTTTACTTTTTTATTATATATATATATATATATTTTAGGTTGTAAGAAGGAACTATGATATTTTCTAGCCTAATTTAGTTATAGTTTGGATTTGTACTATTTGTTAAAATTACAGGTAAATTATCATACATTAAAACACCAAATCAAATAACGGCATACTTTGGATATTTATTTGTTTTGTCACCCCCAAGTTTATTACAACTGAGGCAGTCAGTATTTTTTGGAGACCTATATGTATTCTAGTAAATACTTAGATGTCACATTTTAAAATAATTTTGGAATATTAAATATTTCAGCTTAATTTCTTTATTTAATAATTTAATAATAATTTAAGTGTGGTTGAGGAGAAACGATTTCAAAAATAAGCAGTTGTTATATTAATATATGCTATGGGCACCTTCGGATAATTTATGAGTTCTTGGCTACGAAAAATCCATGTAAGACTAAAAATAATCGAAAAGCTTAACTCTTCAAATTGAACCATTTCTAGAAATCGGAAAACTTGTCTCAGAGTTATTGGTTTCTCTTAGCGTAAAGAACAACTGCAATTTATTTAATTTGATCAAATACCCATCTCTTGGTCTCATTTAATATTTACTCGCCGTCATTCTTCTGCTTCTCTTCCAGCATTTGTTATGGAAGTTTGACATTAGCTAAGGTAGAGGGAGCCACAGTTGAAACGTAATTGAGCATCACTATCCCATTTTAATGGCTGGAGACGGCTTAAATGGGTAATGAAGAAAAACTTTAATATAAGTTTAACATGACAGCAAAAGTACAACGCTTCCACAAGGTTTATTACCAAAACCTGTCGGAAAGTT
>NW_013665842.1:141702-162151 GCF_000517525.1 Limulus polyphemus | reverse complement strand
AACTTTCCGACAGGTTTTGGTAATAAACCTTGTGGAAGCGTTGTACTTTTGCTGTCATGTTAAACTTATATTAAAGTTTTTCTTCATTACCCATTTAAGCCGTCTCCAGCCATTATTAGTCTCAAAGTGGGTTCCTCGTCATCGAACTATCCCATTTTGTTCGGTCTGGATGAAATAAGCCGCAACTTGTTCAGGTGGACATGATGATCTAAATGTCATTATTTCTCGCAATGTAAAAAAAAAAATGCCATTAGTTTGAATATCTCTTATCTATTGTTTTAAGAATGGTGTATACAGCGATAACGCTTATCTTGGACTTTTTTAGATGTGGTTTCGAAATGAAACCGTGATCTTTTCAAGTCACATAATATATACACACACACATTTATCTTACACTACCTTGAAACAATTGTGAATTTTAAAACCAATGTCTACTTTATTTACAAAATACATTAAATTAGTAAATGTAGTTGATTATAAAAATTAAAAGTATATGTGCTGAATTTCAGATTACTTGTGAATCATGGATTTATAATGTACTGAGGATTTATTCAACTGAATTTCAGATTACTTGTGAATCACAGATTTATAATTGTGAGGTATAGGCTGTGTAAAAACGAAGAAAATCATATAAACAGTTTTACTTTTATTTCTTATTCAGAGATTAACAAAACGTGATCAGTGGAAAATCAAATCATAACTCTAAAAATATCACCACCACCTCTGTGTTGGAAGTTTAGGCAAATTTCGTAATTGCACGCTCCTGTAAATTGGAGAAATCACTAACCAAAATGACGGATGATAAATCCAGAAGCTTAGATGGCAAGGGATAAAAACAACAACTCATGACAAGGAAGGAATACATAGAATATCCTTTGTAGATCTTCACTGATGTCGTCGATAAAGTTATTGTTAGACTTTTTTCTTTTTTTTTTCTGGCGTGTGAAACTAAGAACAGTTATCGGTTTCCTTTTATAAATCGATATGCTGCACTTTTGAATAGAGTATTACTCTGACATAAGTAGGCAAACTGAACTTTGCACAGTGACAATTTTTACGTGCGAGTGACGTCAAATGTAATGTAAATCAATACCATACCTTATAGTTTGAATAATGAGGATATGATTAACTAAAAAATAGAAAAACTTCAATTAACATACTAAAGCAAAGAAGAGGGCCTAAGGGGTCATAATTGAAAAATCAAGTATTATTGGTAATGGACTGTATGTTAAATAATAAATAGTTGAGTTCTGTTAAAATACATTGGTTTTCAGACATAGATTTTGATTAAATTAGTCAAATCGAACTTATTTTTTTTTGACTGATGCACTGCAGACCATACAGCAAAATTATATCTCTTTCGTCATAAGTCTGTTGAAAAATTACACTTACATAGCTAAGGTACTAGTTTAACTGGGCGCTGAGCTAAACGTAATACTGATCTAACTGCAAAATATCTTAGTTAACTAAAAGAATAAAGAACAAACTAGTATTGATACAGCGACCAAACTGAAAGTACTAATGCAAGCAGGTTTATGTTACTGTTTCACATGTAAAACAGACTTAAAGACTATAGTACCTTGAAGAAACAACAAGTGTAAATGTTACCAGAAAACTTATTAGTTTTCTTATCGATATTTCAACCGTTTGTTTAATAAGCACGAATAGAAAATTGTGTAGACATATCTGATAAATAGTGAGTCAAGATGCATTTAAGAACAAAAAAGTTTATTAAGTTTACAGCTGTATCTAGCTGATGAAACAGATGACAACACAGCTGAGTTGTGATACGTTACTGTTTCAATAATATATTCACAGTTACTTTCTTATGGTGCCATCTGTGAACGGATGCCTACACAGATGGGCAATGATATGCTACTGTTTCAATAATATATTCACAGTTACTTTCTTATGGTGCCATCTGTGAACGGATGCCCACACAGATGGGCAATGATATGCTATTGTTTCAATAATATTTTCACAGTAAATGTGTTGTGGTGCCAGCTGTGAATGCATTATTTGTATTAAGTGTTTGCAAAGATATAGTTTTATTTTATACAAGCTGATGTCCCCGTCCTTTGTCGGGGTTATGAACTTACAAAATGTGAGGGTGGATACCACGATAAATAACAAAAAAATTATATCTTTCACACAATTTATTTATAGCATAACATATGATTAAAGTATTCATTATTATATTACCAAAAGTTTTATGTAAGCTTTAGGAACTCAAAATGTATGTATTCAAAACATGGTACACACTGTGCGATGATCAGGGTGACTTTGTAGGAAGAGGTAGCGAACAAAGTAGTGGCGGTACTTTCTTTTATCCGTTTCCAACACCAAGCTCTTTATGTCCTTCCACAATGTTTCGTGTGATTAATTAATAGACGGTCAGAAATGTTTTACGGGCCGAAGTTGAAAGGTCACGGGTCAAAGTAGGAAGTTGATATAACTCAAAAAAACGGCTCTTCATAGCAGCCTTATGGTGACTGTAGAAACTTCAGCTAAGTTTATGTATTATTGCAATAGTGAAATCCTTTTTTTCATTGCATTCCTCCACAGAGAGTGGTAGCGGATTCTCTGAGACGTTTGTGTGCCCTCCCCATACTGTGTGTATGTTGTGTTATAGAAAATTTAATAAAGGGATTTTTCGGTGTAAGGACGTGGCGCCATCTATAATGGCCATCTGTAGTAATGTTAACTTGCGTCAAAGATAATATTTGCTCAATAATAGCAATAATGAGCGTAAAGAGAGTTATAAACACCCATTAACATGACCCTTGCTCCAAACTATCATTCCACAAAGTTTGGTTGAGATTAGTCGAGCGACCTAAGAGTAGTTAGATAACGGACAAACAGACAGACATACATATTTTTTTGTGTGTGCTTTATATATATAGACTTTAAAAATAAGATATTTCTATTTGATTTCAAAGGATCTAAAGACAGAACTGAATAAACTTCCAAGGAACATAAAGTATTATTTTTGAATTGAAAACAAAGTTAAATACAGTTTAAGGAATGCTATGTGAAGACAAAAAATGGAAAATAAATATTTGGTAGAAATCTGAATTTTGGTCTGAGGCGTCTTCTGGTGGAAATATTAGCTATGTTGTGAAATTTTTTGTGAGACAGTTCAATAATATAAGGTTTCTGAAGTTTTTTAACTAGATGAAACAACTTATGGTTTGTTTTAAAAATGCATTAGACATGGGAATAGGTGCTCTAACTATTAGGTCTCCAGCTTAAGTTGTTGTTCAAGCTGAAAATACCACATCCAATTTTTAAGTGTGTTAGTTTTCACGATAGCAATATATTGTTTTCTTGGTTTTATCAGTTGAATGTCTGAAAGAACATAGATATAAAATTGATCTGTCTGTCATTTGAGCTTAAACTAACTGATCACTGGAATTTCTGAACCCAAACCAAATTGAAGAACAACAGCCTATTATTAAAAAAATAGACATCTTTGAGAATACAAATCGAACATCTACATGACATCATTAACTAATAACTCAGATGTATAAATACAGGTATAGTTCGGTAAGGACCACAAGAAACAAACAAACTAACTACAATAAAGAAAAAAGGATTCCGGAGATTAACCACATATTCACTACGTCATACTGTTGAACGACAGGAAGTTTCTTGCAATACCGATGTTTAACAGTGAAGAGGTTGAAAATGCAGCTCCAGTCATGTCGATAAACTGTTTCTGCACGGATCACACGTCCAAGATCAAGAGAACGAACTGTGAAGAGAAGTACAAAGAATGATCAACGTTAAAAGGTCGCTGCTGTTGCAAGTGTGCCCCAATTCTATCAGAACTTGTCACAGTGGACGAGTAGCTAGACGAAAATCCACTCTTCACACTAAGTAATATCGTAAGTCGACAGCAGTGGACATCACAGATGCTATCCACCCCCCCCCCCCTCTTCCTCTTAGGACTCGGTAATTTTTTCTGAACCCTTGAGTTTGTCCGCAACAGATGGCGATATTTCTGTTGTGGTGTGGGGTGCCGTTTGGGCAGCTGGTGTTATGCGAAAGGAGGGTTACTGTTGCTCAGTATTTTACATTTTTTGAGCAAGTACTCTTTCCTGTCTATACCAATGACCAGCTTACGAGATAAGGTAGTGTTTTCATACAAGATTGGGCTTCAGCTCATTCAGCTTCGGTCACAAAGTGATCGCTTTAAGGTCAGGTAATTATCTCTCTCCTGTGGCCAGGTCAATCGCCGAATATTATGAACCCTGTCGAGTATATCTGTTCCACTTTTACTAGTTCCTTCAAAAAGGTCCCAAACAATTAGCTTCTGGCAACACCCTCATTAAAAGTTTGTTTATTTATCTTGTTGAATTTCACGAAAAGCTACCCTAGGTATATTTTCGCTAGCCATCTCTAATTTAGAAGTAGTGGACTAGAAAAAAGGTAGGTAGTTAACATCACCCACCGCCAACTTTTTGACTTCTCTTTACCAACGAAAAGTATGATTGACCGTTACGTTATAACATCCCCACGGTTGAAAGGGCGAATATGTTCAATGCTGAGATTTGAACCTGGTAACCGCAGATTACAAGTGGAGCGTCTTAACCACCAGGTCCATTAAAACGTTTTACCAGAATAGGGGGAGGAGAAATCCCACATGCTCGAGTTCCAGATTTTGCAGTGCGGTGTGTAATCGCGTTTCTGTAAAGTATAGATTCATTAAATATAAATTATGATCTTTTAGAATTTGTTTCTTTTATTTATTTATTTAATAAAAAGGCATTATTTCTGAAGTGGGTATGTCTTTTTTACTTATTGGTAGGCTGTGTATATACATGCTATAAAATCTAATGGAAAGCAATTTCAGCCAAATCCTAGCATGCATTGGAAATGGATCAGTCAAATATATAGAAAATTGTGTAAGTATATTGAATTTTATAAAGACAAAATGATCAAACTCGTGATTTTGACCAGAGTAGGGACTATACTTGTCGATACCGTCTTCAAGATAATACATTTTAAGCTATAGACTGATAAGGCTACATACATAAAAATTGATAAACCTTTAGGTAAAAAAGCCAGGAGACTTAAAAATAAACAGGTTTGGCTAACAAGGGTGGCGTGGGTAAACCATCGAATGCAAATAACGAATACAAGTACAAAAACAAATCTTGCTTGGAATAAACGATTTAACTTTACCATCATGATAAGTCAATTTCTATTTTTGTTTGTTTGTTATTAAGCACAAAGTTATACAATGGGCTATCTGTATTGTGCTCTCTGCGATTTTTAACATTATAAGCCCTCAGACTTGCCGCTGAACGACCTTGAGTTTCCATCTCTTATAGACACAATATAGAAAACGTGGAATAATGTCAATAAAAACTATATTCTAGTTAACGTTTCGGGTAACTATATTTTTTGAGGCATTACTAGTTTTAAAATAAGTACCACAACGTTATTCTATTTACATAGCTAGACGTTTCTTGTCTTATTGTCTCCCACCCCCTAACCCTCGGTGGTTCAACTATATGCTTGAGGGTTTATAATGCTAAAATTCCTGACTCAATTCCCCGGCCCCCCAGTGGCACAGCGGTATGTCTGCGGACTTACAACGCTAGAATACGGGTTTGGATACCCGTGGTGGGCAGAGCACAGATTGCCCTTGTGTAGCTTTGTGCATAATTAAAAACAAACACAAACAATCAATTCCCCGAGATGGACACAACGCAGATAGTCCAAGGTGTTTCTTTGCGTTTAAAAACAAACAAAAGCGCCAACCGTTACCAATTCTTATTCGTTACAGAAAATAAACTCGTGATGTAAAAGTAGCCATTATCTTTCATAGTCTCGGATTAACTTCCATTCTTTGCTATTTTTGTGTCTATATTGCCGAATTAATGGACTGCGAGTTTTATTAGGCTGTTTCTCTCCATCTAAATGTGGGACCACAACGAAAGATGCTAAGTACGACTGAGCTGAGATGATAATACACATTCATATAACGTTTTGAACTGTAGTTAAATACAAGCCAAAGTTCGAGAAACGATAAACGGAATGGACTTAGAGACGACAAAGCAAAGGACAAACAGAACCTTACTGATTCAGCGTTGCTTTAAAGTTGTGTTCAGCAAACTTTCACGAACCTTTAGTCACGCTAATCGTCAATCTTGCTGATGGTTTAAATAGCTGATATCTATATGACTACGTTAAAGTTTAGAGTTACTGAACTGCCTAAAGTAGAAAGGCAATTAAGATTTAAACATAGTTTATAAGAGCGGAAAGTCATTTTCTTCCAGCACACATTATTCACTTTTTTATAGCAAAAATACGAAGACTTAACAAACAAACAAACAGAAATAGAAAATTAACAGACAGGTGGTTTTAGTTTTGTTTTCACGGCTGCTTCTTTAGGAATTTTAATTCTGTCTGTCTGTTAGTACATGGGCATGCGACTCAGAGTAGTTGTTACAAAAACACTTAATTTAATTGATTTCCAAACGTGTGTCTTGGTTCTCTTGGAACTGGCCTCCTTCTCTCTATCGCCTGAAAAAAAAATAGACCGCATTTAAAGCGACTAAGTTAAAGCGTTTAGTAATAAAGTACTCATTTTAATACTTGTGTAACCTTATAACAAAACGTAGGTCAAACTACAAAGTATTATATTTTACTTATAGTCAAAGTCCAAATCTCGGTAGCGCGCTTGCTGCTTATATGCTAAAGAGTGAGAATGGGACAGATCGTTAAATATTGTAATATAAAAATATGATATTTTTTCAAGTCAAATACAAATAATCAAAGAAAGAACATTTCTCTAAGGCGTGAGGAACTGGTAAGCATCACCATCGAAAACCACTTGTACTGAAAATCATGAATATTACTGTGAGGTAGAGGTGGTGGTTAGTATCATATGAAAACCACTTGTATTGAAAATCATGAATATTACTGTGAGACAGAGGTGGTGGTTAGTATCATATGAAAACCACTTGTATTGAAAATCATGAATATTTCTGTGAGACAGAGGTGGTGGTTAGTACCATATGAAAACCACTTATACTGGTGGTGGTTAGTACCATATGAAAACCACTTATACTGGTGGTGGTTAGTATCACTACGAAAACCACTTATACCGGTGGTGGTTAGTACCATATGAAAACCACTTATACTGGTGGTGGTGGTTAGTATCACTACGAAAACCACTTATACCGGTGGTGGTTAGTACCATATGAAAACCACTTATACTGGTGGTGGTTAGTATCACTACGAAAACCATGTACATCATAATTACCTCTGCTACAGAAAATGGACGGAGGTTACATTTTCACGACTGTGTGTGTTTGTCAGCAAGATTTCTCGAAAAGGTCTAAATGGATTTTGGACGGAAGTTGGTCTATTTTTGAACTATGAACCAAGTTTGAAGTTATTAGATTTGGAGGGTCAAGGTCACAACACGGTCACGCAAATCCAAAAAATTCCTATCTGTTAACATGATGACCAATTTTTCACACAATGTTTGCTCTATAACTCAGTCAAAAATGATCGGACTTTGGTGAAACTTGGTGGACATAAGTAGAATATTATTCCTCAATGTCCTGCCAAAAATGGTTTGTGTCCGTTGATAAAGACGGAGATACGGACACATTTTCTATAGTTTGAGAGCCGAATATGATCAACGCTGCGTTGCGGAGGTATGCGCTCTTCTGAGTGATCCTCTAGTTACCTCCGCCACCAAAGGTAGACGAATGTTATCTTTTCACCCCTGTGTGTGGGGGTTTGTCATCAAGATTTCTCAGAAATGGATGAATGTATTTGGACGAAAGTTGATATGCCTTTGGACTATGACCCAACTTAGAAGTGATTAGTTTTTGGAAGGTCAAGGTCAAAGAAAATATCATGAAAATCCAAATAATCTCTATCATTTAACATAGGGACCGATTTTTCACACTATTTTTGCTCTGTAACTCAGTCAAAAATGATTGGATTTTGATGAAACATAGTAGACTTATGTAGCATATTATTCCTCTCTGTCCTGCCAAAAATGGTCCGTGTCCGTTGTTAAAGACACATTTTCTATTTTTTTGAGAGCCAAATATGATCAACCCTGCGTGGAGGGGTTTGCACTCTACTGAGTGATCCTCTAGTTACACAGGCCTGCGAATTTAAACTTCATAAAAGTTGTTTTGGTTTTAATAACTGATTTTCCATAATTCAGCTACGCAGATTTCGAAAATAATATTGGTTTATTTTTATCGCATAAGGATTTTTTACAGATCGGGAAAAAAACACTCTTACTTAGATCAAATTATTATTTCGTTTATAACTCTGAATTACCGGCGTGGTGTAATATTTAGAATTATAATAAACAATTAAAATTAACGTTTACTATTTACACAATTAAAACTTTATTGAAGCCGTATGGCTTCCACTATAAAACAACACTATATAAGTACTAGTTTCGACGTGATCTACGTTTTAATTGTGTAAATAGGAAGCGTTGATTTTAATTATATATTATAATTTTGTTATTTCGTTTGCCACAATAAACATTTTTTTTATTACTATGTTTGTTATGTTTGGGTTTTAGAACGATCGATAAGACTTTCACCTTGCGATTGGTCTAGAGAAATCTACAGTCAGTGGTTGTGAATATTTTAAGCCTAATAAAATGTGACCAGATTTCAATGAAAATGATTCACTTATATAAAAGTACACATGACGTTTTGTGAAAAATCTGTACGTGATGGAGAAAAATGGATATCATTTTCGGACTCAGCGTACAGAAATTACTGCAGAACATGTAAAAATGTCAAGGCAATAAAACCATCGCAGGCCTGTGTTATTAACGTGAAGCAGAGGTGTTGGTCAGTATCACTATGAAAACTACTTATACTGAAAACCAAAATTACCTCCGCCACCAAAGGTGTATGGAAGTTATGTTTTCACTCCTCTGTGTATGTTTGTCACCAAGATTTCTCGACTATGACCCAACTTAAAAGTGATTAGTTTTTGGAAGGTCATGGTCACAACAAAAACTAATCACTTCTAATTTGGGTCATGGTTGAGAAATCTTGCTGACAAACACAAACAAACACTGTGAGGAGAGGTGTTGGTCGATATTAATATGAAAACTGCGTACACTGAAACTCATAAATATTACCACGAAGTTTAGGGCAATGATCAGCATTACTATCGAAAACTAGCTATTTTAAAAATGACATATATTACCCTGAGGCAGAAATGATGGTCGGTAGTAGCATTTCGAGAGTCAGTTGTGCTACCCATGCTTTTTAAAAGTTCTTTCTTTCATTAAAGTGTCAGTCAACTCAGATGGTACCTGAAAATAGTCCACATTTGCGTACTTATGAATATAACCTTCTTTGTAACCTCGTTATGTTGTAAGTGGCCCTGTTTGTTTAAAAAATGTTAAACCGATTTTCTTTTTAATTTCAAATATAAATAAGAGTTATCTTCGTATGATAGATTTTAAAACTCAATGAATCTATTTTTCATTCGTTCATGTAATCGGTTAATTTTCGAAAAAGCTTTTTAACTTTACAGAGAATGCACGTTTCATTGACAAATACAGAGCTGTTTATTTATAGTCAGTCCCCTTGTTGGCCAACGGGAGGTTTATGTTTCTTATTTCAGAAGGAGTTTAGAAACTTCAATTATAAAAGAACTTGACACATTTATTGGCAAATGTTTTATTTCAAGAACTAATTTAAATATAAAAACAAAAATGTTAACGAACCGTATAAACCCGTAACCTCTTATAAAGCGTTCTGAACACAAACATTAAATATGTTGAATTTAATTACTATTTCAAGATATATTTAGGAAAATTTATTGAGTTTAGTAGCCCTGAAAAGAATCAGTGTTGTATTGTAACTACTGAATTTAGCGTGTTAATTAGATAAACGAAATTTTATTAATATGAATATTTACATTAAAAAAATATATCAGTCTGCGAAGTGAAGAACCAGAAACCCCCAGTGACAAGTATGTGAAATCAGATATTTCAGCATTAAAGGTGTGGAAAATATTCGTGGTAGGTGTGATAGAAGTACAGAAACAGAGACCTCAGTGATACAGATATAAAACCAGAGATTTCAGCGATATAGATATGGAAGCAAAGATGTCAGTGATACAGATACGGAAACGGACACCCCAGTGATACAGGTGTGAAACTAAAAATATATGATTATTCAGGTATACAGCAAGATATTCCAGAATACAGGTGTAGAAACAAATATTTCCAAGACAGTTATTGAACTAAAACTTACAGTATTTATGCGTTGTATCAGAAACTCTTTTCTTGCAAGTGTTAAAGAGAAGGGGTGGGTTGACCTTGTGTTAGAGCTCTGGATTTCAGAGATTGCTACTCGGGATCGAATCAATGCGATACCAAAATATATCCAGCACTTTAAGCTGTGGATGTTTTATAAGAGGGACAATATCCATTAACATGGATGATGGGGTGGGGGGGGTAAAGTACTGTTGACTGGCTGCCTCCCCTCTAGTCAGTAGTTCAAAACTAGAGAAGCGGTAGATATAGTAAATTCAACATTGAACCAGAAATTTCAGACATGTAGATGTTGGCCCCAATATCATTAATACATTTTTTGAACCAGAAATTCTAAATATACAAGATTTGCTAAAATCCCTTGGATTTAGAGGTTAAGCCAAAGTTTCAGAAATATACTCGTTGGCTAAAACTTTTAATGAATTAGATATTGAAGTAGAGATTTAGGGCATTGAACCATAAATTCCAGTCATTTAAATGCGTACTAGAAATTTCAGTTATTCGTGTACTAAAAACCAGAAATTCTAGTGATTTATATGTTGAAACTTTTGCAATATTTATTTTGTTAAAAACACATGAGAACTATTTTAATTTTTTTTTATTTCTTCAGGTAGACTGTATATTAATTATAAACAATAATGTTTTATATTTATTCGTTAGTATTAGATAAAACATCAGCAATACAATTTTCGTTACAGAGAAGACAAATTAGTAAGGCTAGAGAGAAACCATCGTTCAGACAATACACAGACAGTTTCCGTGACTTATAATTTAATCATTGTTCGACTTCAAGACAAAATAGTATGGTGCCCTACTGGGACGAAAGAGAGTTTTCTGCCCAGGAGTGCCAGGTTTACTTCCCATGGAGTTTTTTAGTCCCCAAGCAACTCAAGTTTGTGATATTTCTTTCGCTGTGCAAATTTGGCTGCCTGCCAACTTCCCTCGTGATCTGTGAATCACCACTTTTTTTTTTTCGTTTTCCCTGTTCGCTTTTTTTTATGTATTTGTATTTCTCTTTCTTCGTTAATTGATGTCTTTCATTTCTTTAGCATTAATTTTATTTATTACGGATTTTTTTGTTTCAATAGTTTTCATTGAAAAGTCACGAATTTCCTGCTTGATTTATTATTTATCAATTTTGTAGCTAAATCATGCATTAATAAAATTTATTTTCAATCATTGTTCAGCCTCTTTTCCGAGAGAAAAATATTTTTCATTGTACTGTATTCACAAGAAAATATAGGTCCCACGTAAGACACTAAATCCAAATTTTTTATCAAAATATAATAACTGTCAGCCTTTTGTTATTTCAAAAAGTGATTATTCTTGATGAAATGTTGCCGTAATAAATACATTTAAGATATTCCTGTTGTGTCTGAATAGGATGTATAGAATTGAATTATATTAACTAAGCACAAGAAACGTTCCTCTTGCAGTTATATCAAAATATTTTCGCTTTAAATTGCAATTTCTGGCTTTAACGTCTGGTAATCAAATCAGTGTTTTTGTTTTTCAGACTAATTACTTTAATAATTTCCCTTAGTGACAGGCTAGAGTATAATAATGACAAATATTTTTCAGACTCGTGTGTCTCAGTGCATGTGTGCTTTTGAAGAACTAACCACGAATATAAGGTCCACATAAAATCAAGTTAAGCAACTTCTACCAAAAGGCTGCGATAAATAAGAGTATATGAATATATCCTTCGACCATAGCAAGCTACTTACTAAAAACTAACCCTGTAATGAGCATACTTAATTAAATATACATTTCTTACGTTGTTAGTTATAAAGATTAGAACGTATTGTTTCAACAGTTGGCTACCCTTGCTGTTAAAAATATTTTCGCCGGAAATTCAATAATATCTTACGAGATTTAGGTTGGTCTTAAATCAATATATTAGGCTAACAATGCAAAACAAACGCTTAAAAATATACTACTAAAAATAAAGATGTTAAAACTAGATATATTGAACATTCTAACCAGTACTGTTAATGAATGTAAAATAAACGGAAGAATAGAACAAACCATATTAACGGAACACATGAACACTAGTTGTGTCCCATGAGCCACTTGATTACTTAACGAGCTTAGTTTAGACATTAATCTGACACAACGTGGAGCGGAGAGTTTACTACACTCAAACAAGTGCCTTATTGAGGGCATTTGGGCAAATTACTTAGTTTACGATTGAAATAGTTATGGGGATATTATATAATAATTGTTTAAAAACAATTTTAACGGGCCATCCTTTGGATATTCCTTCTTAAGTGAAACGTTGAAAGCACACATCTCTATTAACCAAATGAGTTGTCAGATTCAGAATATTACTAAAACACGTTTGATTTCGTGCGTTTCTTTTTCTTACATTCGGTGGTAAGAGCGCTCAACTCGCAACCTGCGGGTCGCGGGTTCGAATCCCCGTCACCGAACATGCGCGCCCTTTCAGCCGTGAGGGCGTTATAATGTTACAGTCAATCCCACTACTCATTTTAAAGGAGCAGCACAAGAGTTGGCGGAGGGTGGTGTTGGCTAGCTGCCTTTCCTCTGGTCTATCTATGGTAAATTAGGGGCGGTTAGCGCAGATAGCCCATGAGTAGCTTTGCGCGCAATTAAAAAACAAATAAAGTAATCCTTACATTCTATTTAATTAGTCTTTTCCTAGCTGATTAGATGTAATGTTGAACGAAAGACCTTCTAGGAAGTGATTTGTGACACTTTTACATGATTTTGAGAATTTGTTAGGTTTAGAAAAAAACCTCAATGCCTTACCAGATCAAGCATTTTACACCATTGCTAATAAAGCTTATGATGGTGAAAAATGCAAGTGTTTTATTAACGTATGATTTGTCCTTTGCTGTTTTTGGAACATTTAAGCACCACTTTATGTTGTCATTATAGTTTACTCGAAATTCTAAGTGTAATTTTGAGTTTTAAGCTACATGGATGCCTAAAATTGAAGCGCTTTTGTATAGCGGTAAAGGGTTTTCGAACATTTTTAAAATAGTGGAAATTTATTTTGTTGTAAAACACAGAGCTATACGATGGGGTATTTGTGCTATGCTCACCACGAGTATCAAAACCCGGTTTCTTGCGGTATGAGTCCGTAAACCGAGACAATTTGGGGCAATAGCGTGAGAGATGTTGCAAGACTCACTGTAATGCTTGAAGTAAAATTATTTATAGTTACTAGAAACGCAGAAATTCAGTTTGACAAATTGACAGCTAGTAATTTATTATAAGCATTTATTTTGGCGATGTATATTAATCATATCTGAGCTCTATTTCTTTATGAATGTGCTGCGACTGACAATGTAATTTGTCGTCATCTTCAAGCATGATTTGTTTAACAAGTAGCTAATTTGCTTTAAATATTCCATAATTTATTATCGTGTTCATTTAATAGCATTTAATTATAGTCTCCAAAAGGATCGTTACGTCAACTCCTCCATTACAAAAATAAAAGAAGTTGACGTTTCTGGAAACGAAGAAAGACTTGTTAGGAGCGCGAGACACACGAAATAAAAACGCTAGATTGTTACATTAGGTATGACCGAAGTGTTTTTTACGCTAAAAACAAACCATAAAACACGATAAAATCACTACTTTTATTTTCTCAACGAGCGGTATGGGACGTCTTAAACCAGCGTTTGTTCTTTATGTTAAGCTGTAGTCTATGGATCACGGTATAGTTATCAGATTTAAAAGCTGGCGTGGTGGGACTTGTAGTCTCACTTACAGGAAATATCTTCTAGTTTCATCTAGAACCGCCTGGAATATGCACTAAGCTTCTACTAGACATACTGGTGGGTATGAAGTCATGTAACCCGTCTAGCCAATCACAGGAGTTTATAGATGTAAGGTTCCGAAAATTTTATGTTGATGAGTTATAATCGTATATTTGAGATATTTCAACCACAGAAGTTAATGGAGCAATTTCAGCAAAATAAATTAATTTTATATCACGTAAGAAAGACTAAGATATAACTGATTTTTTTTTACTTACTGTTGATTTTAATTTATTTGAAACAACACTGTTAAGTGTAAGTGATAATGCATACCAATGTTGATTTAAACTTGGGTCCTAGAATACTTCTTCACAAAATACTTATAAGAACAGTAGAAGAATCAGTACTTTGTCTCCTCTATACTTTTTCTAATGGTCTCTTGTTCTAAATTATCTCATTCTCCTTGGACGACACATAAACACACACATGAAAAAACAAGCAAACAAAAAACAGCTTGATCCTGAAGAAAGAAAAGCAAAATGAAACATTGTTTTGATAATAAGGATCTTACTTTTGTTGAACTTTACAAAAAAATTAAATAAGTGTCAAATATGAAATTAAATCAATGTTCCATATTCATGTTCATGATGTAAAAAAACACACAAAAAACACGTAGGTTTAAGACGTCTTGATACAAGATGATAAAAATCCTATATTCATGTTGATGTTATTGTGTTTTTTTGTTGTTGTCCAGTGCAAGATGGCGCTCATCGAAATTTTAATTTTTTCCTGATTTATATCACAACTTAGAAGATAAAACATACTGATTATAAAACTGCTATGAGAATTTTTTTTATTTCAAAATAAATACTTATCCCCGAAAAAGTACTGATAAATATATATATAAAAACACAAATAAATAAATATATATATATATATTCAATTGGTTCATATTTGTTTCCTGTCACAGCACTGCTTGTTTTACAGCAAAGTATCCTTATAAGGGGTGGAAATGAATTTGCTCTGGATTCTCATACACTTCAATAAGATGTACTTTTGCGTCTATAATCGAACGTTACGTTTATACCAATTTGCGCACAATGTAGTAGAATGGTTGCAAAGAATACTAAATCATTTTATGTAGAACAGTAATGCTTCCTTCTTTCTACCTGTATGTAAAGTCCACTTGCATATGAATACATATTAGTCCCGAACGATGTTAATTAAAACAGTTGTGTTTACCCTACCGGTAATTGAAAAGACTGAAACGGGAACTTTATGTTTATTAAGTAATATTTGTTTTTATTTCATCGAACTATTAAATTAGCAAAATACACTAATAATCTATAGCATAGACGACACCGTGATGAGAGATAAATTATAGTGCTTAATCCAAGAAACCATTGTCATTCAATACATATATTTTGATGGATATTTGTAATGGCTTAGAATAATTATGAAAACAAACTGTAAATGTTTATTGTTTTTAGAAATACAGTTAGCAATAATCAATTTACAGTTTGTTGATAGCCGACTCATATTACTTGTAGTTAATAATGTTAAATAAATATATTCGAACTCGGAATATTGTTATTTCAGAACAATCAATAGTGAATTTATAGATTATCTGCAGTTATTAATGATTTATAGACATATTGTTGATCCCTAATAGTGTGAGCAAGCAGTTATCAATGATAAACTTAAAAATCGTTGACAATCAGTTGACATTGATCAATATATATATACTGTTGATCCCCAGTATTGTTAGCAAACAGTTAACATTGATAAATTGAAAAATTGTTGACAATCAGTTAACACTGATCAATAGCATACTGTTGATTTTTATTCCTGACGATAAGCTGTTTGCTGTCAGTACAAGAGTAAAATATATATATGATTTATTGAAAGTTAAACTGTGTATGTGCATTGCCTTTGTGTACAACTGCAGCAGTTAAAATGTTAAGAATAACTAGGTATCATATTATTCATAAGGGGTGTTAAAATTTTATTATAGCTATGGGTAAACCTAGTGGCACTGCAAAACACTTCAGATTAGTAATTGTTAAGTAAAGCTTATGTGAAAAAAGCTTGGGCCTATTTGTAATTAATGTGAACTGGACTGTATAAATACTTTACTCAGTTCACGACGAAACAGTATGTTAGTTAGTTTTCAGTGTTTCTCAAAATATTCATACTCTGTGTAATTATCGTGTTGTTTAAGGCTCAAAACAACTCTATGTTTCTAAATGAAATATTTAACGTAACTAATGTAAATCTCTAAAAGATAAGAGCGACAATAAATAGAGCGTTAATAAATAAATATATTAGTTAGAAATATTGAAAAACCAAAGTAAAAATAAAGTGTGTGTGTGTGTGTTTTTAGTGAATTGTGACGGTTAACTTTCTTTGAATACAGATTAATACGATTTTCTTCGACTTGAGAGCTTGCATGGTGGCGAGGAGGTTGGAAACCATCTACTAACTAAACGGGAATAAAGATACCAGTGATCCACTAGTATATCAGGTGTCAGCCATGTGAAGATTGGCCGGTGTTTAGGATGAACATTCCAACGCCTATACTGTGTAAGACCGTCTCAACATAGACTATTAGTGTGACAACCACTCTTGCTTGCTGAGAAAGCCCAATCGATGCCGGCGAGAGGACGACGGGGTGAGTCGGGTCAGATTGATGCCCAGACATTCGCTAGTAGGCCGGGCACAAACAGTTGGCGCCACTTTGTCGGGCTGGGGAACTGCCAACAAAGACTAGGTCTGCCCGGGCCTTTCGTATGTGCAGAATTAGAGAGAAGCCATTGATCCAGGCGTGATGTGTCAGATCATTCCTTTTTTTTTTGTCCTTTTCTTCCAAACCTTCCTCACAGTAACTTGAAATAATTGAGTTTATCTTACGAATCGTAAGGTTGTGCAAGCATGGCGTTTCGAGCTTTGTTTTATCATCGTCTTCGTAGTCTAATGTCGTATATATATATATAGTTATAAAGTCCAAAATAAGCGCTTCTACAAGTATTTACACAATTATTATTTTTTGAGCTAAGATAATGCTTAAGCTCCATGTTTAGAGGAGATATGTGAAACCGTGTTTCTTACACTGAGATGTCTTTTTTTATTATTATTTTTTGTACTAAGATAATGCTTAAGCTCCATGTTTAGTGGAGATATGTGAAACCGTGTTTCTTACACTGAGATGTCTTTTTTATTATTATTTTTTGAGCTAAGATAATGCTTAAGCTCCATGTTTAGAGGAGATATGTGAAACCGTGTTTCTTACACTGAGATGTCTTTTTTTTTCGTTCTAGAATAGTAGATGACTAAGAATGTCGATCGGTGCTCTGTGATTTGTTTCTTAAAACGTGTAAACTCAGTAACTTAATGTCAAAAGCTTGATCATATACGTTGTCTAAAATCTCAGTACACTGAGGGCGATTTAAATTAACTTTCAATTAGGTTTGTTGGTAAAACAGTAGCCCAAGAGTTGACGGTGGGTGGTGATGACTAGCTGCCTTCCCTCTAGTCTATCTCTGCTAAATTAGGGACGGCTAGCGCAGATAGCCCTCGTGTAGCTTGGCGCGAAATTCAAAAACAAACAAACAATCTTAGTAAAAACAGTAATAATTTAGCCACGAACTAATTCTTAAAAATCGTTTGTTGAGCATGATTAAAAGATCTTCATTCTTTCTGAGAAAATGTTTTGCTATTAATTCATGGTTTTCCAAAGGTTATATTATCAACCAAGGTATTTATATAAGTCATGTACATTTCAATCACTGACGCTTGGGTTTACCACTAATGTTATAATATACATTATCTTCCCTTGGATCAATTTTAGTTACGAAAAAAAAAAAGCTAAACAAATGGAAGTAATAGTATTGTACTTTAGGACCGCAGTGTTTGTAAAAATTGAAAGGCGTTCTGGCAATCTAAATAGTGCTACACCATTGCTGATAGTTAAAGCAGAAAAAAGTGATATTTTCATAATTTCGTATACGATACTGAAACAATCAGGCCATTCAGCTACGGCGCAAGCTCCGAATGACTCATACCGATAAACTAGAAAACAAATCCTTCGGCGCTGCCTGCCTATTGGCTACCGAATGCATCAAGAACACTTACTCCGACAGCCTGACAAAACTGATGGAGTAAAATAATAAAAAATCTCCACATCGCTGTCCATGCAAGCTCACATCTGTCCCCATACACGACATCGAATGACAGTAGCGCGACAGAAACAGGACATTTTCCCTGCTCTGTCGCTTTCCCAAAATACTGGGGTTCTGTTAGACACTACATATTTATGGAAATTTCCTGACGTCTTATACGCAGGTGCTTATTAAAAAATT
Organism: Limulus polyphemus; assembly: GCF_000517525.1. Taxonomy (NCBI): domain Eukaryota; kingdom Metazoa; phylum Arthropoda; class Merostomata; order Xiphosura; family Limulidae; genus Limulus; species Limulus polyphemus. Next base: position 143,774 of record NW_013665842.1, on the reverse strand, counting down.
ACCGATTAGCACAGTATTATGTCTCGCTAAAATAGAGAAACTCATAATTTTAAAAAGTAACATATCTGATTTTATTTTTATTGAATAACTTTTGCATAATAATATTTAAAGCTTTCTGAATAAAAACGAAAATGGACCTTTTATCTATTATTAAAGAAAGCAGTTGTTCCTGTTTAATAATCAAGCTTTCGGTTGGATTAACAACCTGCGAATACTTACTTAAAAAGAAACGCAGCCATCAGTTTTCATCCTGTTCTTTGATGATAGTTAATTATATTGCATTCGAATACTAAAAAAATAAAGCCAACGCTTCCAGTTTCGTTGTTCGGGAAGCAAGTTTAATCTTCCCGTTTTCTAACTTTTTTTGTGTTATGTCGAATAGCACTTTGAAGCATGAATTACAATCCATCCTGGTGAAAATCACTGGTTCTTTGAAAAAGCGTATCACCATTGTCGTACTTTATGATTAGTTGTTAAACAATATTTCATCGTCTGTGGTTAGTTTGTGATACATAGTTTATCGTACCACAATATTTCATCGTCTGTGGTTAGTTTGTGATACATGGTTTATCGTACAACAATATTTTATCGTCTGTGGTTTGTTTGTGATACATAGTTTATCGTACAACAATATTTCATCGTATGTGGTTAGTTTGTGATACATACTTTATCATATAACAATATTTCATCGTCTGTGGTTAGTTTGTGATACATAGTTTAACGTATAACAATATTTCATTGTCTGTGGTTTGTTTGTGATACATAGTTTATCGTACAACAATATTTCATCGTCTGTGGTTAGTTTGTGATACATAATTTATCATATAATAATATTTCATCGTCTGTGGTTAGTTTGTGATTATCATATAACAAATAATATTTCTGGTGTGGAATTGATAAGTGTTTCTTTCTTTTTGAGGAATTCAGGGGGTAAACATGAGTTATCACACGGGTTAAGTCATGTATGACATATTATAAGGCGTTCAGTACTTATTTATCCTCACATAAACGTTTTCAATCTTCCTTTTTGTTCCCATTACGAAATTGAAATACTAGTATTTTATGAAATAGATCCTACCATACTTCATTGTTATTTCGCAACCGGAAACACTGGTTTTTCAGGTGATGCAGGTCAACTACTATAACAGAAAAAGCAAAAGACAAAACATGAATCTAATAGTTAAGAGCATAAGAATTTGTAAACTCATTGAAAGTCAACTTCATCAGGCTTGCAAAAGATAGCATTGCAAAAAGTGTTGTAAATCATATTTATATCTCTATGTTTTCAGGTTAGACGCTCGAAGTTAATCAAATTATACCGGTGACACATTCAGTAAGTTAGTTCTAGGTTAATCAAATTATACCAATGACACATTCAACAAGTTAGTTCTAGGTTAATCAAATTATACCGGTGACACATTCAGTCAGTTAGTTCTAGGTTAATCAAATTATACCGGTGACACATTCAGTCAGTTAGTTCTAGGTTAATCAAATTATACCGGTGACACATTCAGTCAGTTAGTTCTAGATTAATCAAATTATACCGGTGACACATTCAGTCAGTTAGTTCTAGGTTAATCAAATTATACCGGTGACACATTCAGTAAGTTAGTTATAGGTTAATCACATTATACTAGTGACACAATCAGTAAGTTAGTTATAGGTGAATCACATTATACTGGTGATACACCAGTAAGTTATTTCTAGGTTAATCACATTATACTGGTGATACATTCAGTAACTTATTTCTAGGTTAATCACATTATACTGATAACTAATTCAGTAAGTTAGTTCTAAGCTAAAATTGACTAACGAAATTCTATACCAACAACTTGTAAAAGTAGTAGATACGCGTGTATGAGGCATAAAAACCTTCAAAAATAAATATCGAGCGACTAATTTTCAGAGTTTCGCTAAATGTAAGCTAATAACCTTGAAACTGGTATAATTTGTTGTCTGTGTTGTTTTCCATCTCATAAATCAAAAATACAACAACGTTTTCTAACCTACAAGAAGTTAGAAGCAACCTAAATCAAAATAAAACGCTAAATGCTTCACACATTATTTTAGCT
>NW_013665842.1:119775-141110 GCF_000517525.1 Limulus polyphemus | reverse complement strand
TTGTGACTTTATACCAAAGCGGACTAAGTAAATACTATCGTTTGTAAATATGTCAAGAACTTAGTTGTTGTGACTTTATACCAAAGCGGACTAAGTAAATACTATCGTTTGTAAATATGTCAAGAACTTAGTTGTTGTGACTTTATATCAAAGCGGACTAAGTAAATACTATCGTTTGTAAATATGCCAAGTACTTATTTGCTGTGACTTTATACCAAAGCGGACTAAGTAAATACTATCGTTTGTAAATATGCCAAGAACTTATTTGCTGTGACTTTATACCAAAGCGGACTAAGTAAGGACTATCGTTTGTAAATATGCCAAGAACTTATTTGCTGTGACTTTATACCAAAGCGGACTAAGTAAAGACTATCGTTTGTAAATATGCCAAGAACTTATTTGTTGTGACTTTATACCAAAGCGGACTAAGTAAAGGCTTGGCATATTTACAAACGATAGTCTTTACTTAGTCCGCTTTGGTATAAAGTCACAACAAATAAGTTCTTGGCATATTTACAAACGATAGTTACTTATTTGAAGTTCGTCCACTGTGTGTTCAGATAAGTTTCTCATATGCAAAAAAGTATGATTTGAGTAATTGCTAATGTTTTAAGTCCACGGTTAAAACTCACCGCTTACGAAATCGGCGCCGAATCTCGGTTTAATCAATCGAATAAGCGCACAAGTACAAATAAAAGTTTTTTTCTTTTCATTTATATTTTTCTGAACCTAATTGTTTGTTTGTTTGTTTTTGAATTTGGCCCAAAGCTACACGAGGGCTATCTGCGCTAGCCGTCCCTAATTTAGCAGTGTAAGACTAGAGGGAAGACAGCTAGTCATCACCATCCACCGCCAACTCTTGGGCTACTTATTTACGAACGAATAGTGGGATTCACGTTCACATTATAACGCCCCCACGACTGAAAGGGCGAGCATGTTTGATGGGACAGGGACTCGAACCCTCGACCCGCAAATTGAGAGTCCATACTGGCAATACTGAACTTAATGGTAGATCAGAAATTTGTTTGTTTGTTTGTTTTTTGAATTTGGCGCAAAGCTACACGAGGGCTATCTGCGCTAGCCGTCCCTAATTTAGCTGTATAAGACTAGAGGGAAGGCAGCTAGTCATCACCACTCACCGCCAACTCTTGGGCTACTCTTTTACCAACGAATAGTGGGATTGACCGTCACATAACGTCCCCACGGCTGAAAGGGCGAGCATGTTTGGTGGGACAGGGATTCGAACCCGCGACCCTCAGATTGCGAGTCGAGTGCCGTAACCACCTGGCCATGCCGTGCCAGATCAGAAATTTACGAACTTGGATGATTTTAGTTTGGTTCTTTTGGAGTATATATAGATTAAATCTCCAGATCATGTTCAACATAAATTCTGTTGGCTAATTGGACATAAAGAAATAAAATTAATTTTTGGTTATGTGACAGTTTTTGTTGTTTTATACCTTTGTCCTCGATTAATAATATATGTTTTTTATTGACTCGTGGTTCCAGATGTTTTATATTTCGATCATAACTATTGTCAGGGTTTGACGTCATAAGTTAAGTGCTTTCAGTGAATAGTTGAGTCTGCGTTTCTTTCTTTTTTTTTAACCAACATGTATAAAACTTCAGGTTTTCTCTATCTGAATTCATCCAAATAGGCGTATAGACCGATCAGAGAACTGATATGATTGATTTCCTTTGAAGTACTTTTACAGTTGTGTCGCTGGTGCTGTCAGAAGCCAACGATAACGGTCTAACAAATATTGCGAATGTTGTGAAAAGAGCTGGTAACATTAGTTTTTGAGAACGTTCGTTCTAGGAGTTTCAAGTATGACGATTGTTCGACCGAAACATTGACAGAACAAGAAACCACAGTATTTACGATTGTAATATTTCAACGTCTAACATATTTTATCTTTTTAGATCACTTTCAGTCTAGAAAATTTTAAACTCCTTCAGTGTAATGGTTCATATTTCATTCTTGGCATTTACAGTCCATCGTAACGACCAATTGGCTGTTGCTGTACAAAATTATTTATTTCGGATCTTACAAAGTCGCCTACAGCGCGGTATATCTCGCCACACTGTTAAACAGACATGGTATATCTCGCCACACTGTTAAACAGACATGGTGTAGTCTCATGCTACTGACTGTATTAGCTGTTATCGTTTTGGTATTGAGACTTTCAGAAATAACGCTACAATAACGTTTCAGGATCAAGGTAAGATGAAAGTGTTTAAGGATCAAGGTAGAATGAAAGTGTTTAAGGATCAAGGGAGAATGAAAGTGTTTCAGGATCAAAAGAGAATGAAGCATTTTACAGTTTTGAACATGCTCGTTTTAGACAAAATCTTATGCGTTTAAACATATAAAATATATACAGAAATGGATTACTTAATGTTTATTATACACGATACATATAATTTTATGCTCTCTGAACAGAAAGTTGAGACAGTCATCACCAGAATCACCACTGTTAAAAAATAACAACAACATTAATTTACGGTGACTGCATAACATGTAAAAACATTTGTTTCTATCGATCCTCTTGACTTAAACAAAACTATTTGTTTGTTTTTGAACAAGGCCATAGTAGACTATCTGCTGTGTCTACCGCAAGGAATCGAACTCCGGATTTAACATTATAAGTCCGTAAAATTACCGCTTTCTCACCGGGGAACTTTAAGAGAACTTGTTTCACGCCTGTAAGTGCTAACGTCAATGACGTATCTTACAAGACTGATAGTTAAATCAATACAATAAGATATGTTTCACAACTAAATAACAGAGATTGGTGGCTATAAATGATTTATACAGAATTAACTGAGATGAGATAATGCGATTTGTTCTTTTTTTTTGTCATCTAACGTTGATTTAACTATATAACAACATTTCTTTACGTTAGTAAACATGTTGCCTAACTAACTGTCTAATCATTAGCTACCTCAGTATGATCTTACTTGTTTACACATTTTGTTCTGTGGCTATTTCTAACTTGCTATTAACTATTTGATTAAAAGTTTAGCGTATAAGCCATTGTAAACAGATTGACAGAAAGGTTTCTGTCGCATCACGCGATATATATATATATATATGTCTTAACTTCAATTAAAAATTATCTTTATCGAAATGTTTGAATCAAACTCATTGTTATAATTTTATAACTAGCTGGAGTACCCGTCCAGTGGACGGAACTAATGTAAATTCATGATTGATGAAAGGTTATCTTAGGACATGAAAGTTGCTTCTCTTATATGTAATTGTAAAAAAAAACGCAAAAACACCCTTAAAAACTGCAAGACACAAAATGTGAAACCGCAAGTTTGTATGAATCTCCCCATGGACCCAAGGAACTTCCATACCAAATTTGGTGAAGATCCATCTAAAGGGTTGAAGTAGCGGTGAAAAACGCAAAAACACATATACAATCCACAAAAGGAAAATTGCAAAACTAAAAATTTATATGCATTTCCCCATAGACTTCAATGAACCTCCATACCAAATTTGGTGAAGATCTATTTACAGGAGACCAAGTAGTGGTAAAAACGCAAAAAAACGTCCATAAAATCTGCAAAACGCAAAATGTGAAACTGAAAATTTGTATGTACCCCCCCGCATGGATCTAATTAACCTCCACATCAATTTTGGTGAAGATCCATCCACACCGTGCGAAATAGTTACATGGACAGACAACAGACAGTACTAATATATTTATATAGATGAGTTGTCTCTCGGTGTTATCATGCTGGCCTGGTGGTTAGAGCACTCAACTCGCAACTTTATTTAACCATATCATCGAACACTCACACCCTTTCAGCCATAGGGGCATTATTGTAAAGTGATGTTTAATTCCACTGTTCAGTTGGATCAATTTTAGTTGGTGATGGGGGATTTTAGTGTCTTTCTTCAAGTCTATCACCTCAGAATTAGGAACGGCTAGCGTAGATTGCCTTCGAGTAGCTTTGCGTAAAATTCAACAACATATTTATCACTCTAATATGATATTATGAAAAGTGGTAAAGAATAAGGTGAATTCATTAGCACCAATAATAAAAAGTGATACGGTATATTCCAAGAAAAAAAGAGTCCCCAGTGGCACAGCTGCGGGCTTATAACGCTAGACACCGGGTTTCGATACCGTGGTGGGCAGAGCACAGATAGCCTATTATGTAGCTTTGTGCTGAAGTACAAACAAGCAGAGAAAAATAAACTATGCAGCTTCTTATCTGTAGCAATTTTTGTTAATTACTAAAAGGATAAGTTTGTCTAATAAGATTGGTAAATGATAGTATTAGGATTAAAGTGTCAGATTAGGAGTTGGTGGTATAAGTATCACGAACGTGGGTTATATTTAAGAACTCGGGACTGGAACGCACTTTTAAGGAAGCTATTAGTGAAGAAGTACAGTTTGTAAATAATGTTTGCTGGTTGAAGTAGAAATTTGAAGCCATCCTAAAACAGAGAAGATGCGATAGATAAAGCGAAGGGTAAACTACGAGAAATGGTAGCAGGATTTCAACAGGAACTTAAGCTTTTCTTAATAATGACTTTCACGAAGTCAGAAATAGTACTCATAGTAATAGGGCTAGAAATAATGGATTTAATTGTAATGAGCAGATTCTGTTAAGCAACAGATTTCAGCCTTTAGCTTGTGTAGATGAGAAACTAGGGGAAGGAATGACAACAAAATGGACAGATAGGGATGAGAATTAAAAAATAAGGAGGTTATTGCTATAGGTAATCCTTTAGTATGGCAAGTGAATAAGATAGTCTGTGGGAGAAATAGGGAGAAAGAAATTAGGTTATGTTAGACAGGGGCAGAGATGGAGGGTATAACTGACAGAGCAAGCGATGTAATAAAGAGTGTTAGCAATGGTTCAGTATTTATACTGCATATAGGGGCTATTAATATAAGGAAGGGTAAGTCAAGGGAAGTAACTGATAAGTACAAGCGATTGATAAAGGCATTTAAAGAAAAGGACCAAAATGGCGTAATTCTGTCAGGTTTATTGCTGAGATTTGGTTGTGGGTATGAAATTATAATTAGGTCACTGGAGCTGAATGCTAGGCTTAGGTCAATATGTAAAGACAAGCTAGTAGGCTGAATATTTTGGGAATTGATTATTTATATTTAACTAGAGTAGGGACTGGATTATTTGATTTTGCTTAAGCAATATATCTATATATATTTTATATTAACAAAAAACCTCACCCGAATCGCTATGTTTTTTTTTATAGAAGGGAAATGTGTAACAATTTATTGGTGTTATATTTTACCTAGGATGATGCTGTGAAAGAGTAATGCTTTTTCTGATTAGCTGCTGAATGAACTCGCTTTCATAATTATTTTAGGGCGATATCAATTTTAGAAGCGATATTATTACTGTAAATTGCAGCAAAATTAATTTAAATTCATTTAATTTTCAATTTTGTCATGCACATTAGTGTATCCTTTATCAACTATAAAGCATTGTTACACGTTCTTATAAGATCAAGATCACAAAAGGTGCACTACCCTATTTTTGATCGCAGTCTCTGTTCCGAAACAGCAACGAACATTACACATAGATGCCCAGAATTAAAGGAAAGAAAACACTTAAAAGACGTGGTGTTTTGTCCGTTTTAGCGTTTAGAACAAGCTGAATCGCGTTTTCTAAAAGTGAAAATTTAAAACTAAATTTTCTTCCAATTAGCCCAACAGTACATTCACATTAAGCAAGTTTATAACTATTGCCTACCTTGTACATTGTTTTAAGTAATCAACAGATCATCATTTATATTTAACTATATATATATTCATACATTCATCGCGTACTCTTAAAGAGGTTAATTCATTACATGAGCAGGGAATTACGGGTAGTTGTTCTTTCACCTTTAAAATATATTCACTAGGTTTTTGCGGTATAAACGTGTAATACATATCTTTAAACATTTAACGTTACATTAACAAATACTTCTGATTTAGAGTATCAAAATGATGTTGAAATTAACAACGAAAAAAGAGAGTGCAAATTAGAAAAAAATAAATTCTAACTGCTCTTGCTCAATCTAGTTGCGCTATTTTCCCCATTTCCGATCAATTTAATAAAAAATTACGGTTCATCATATCAAAATACGCTTCTTACAAGCATCCAAAATGACTGTACTAAGAAAAAAAATTACGCCTAGCTTTTTTTATGGGATCGGGAGTTAAGAGCAAAAGTAACGAGGTAAATGTTCTTCAAGATGACTTGAAAAAACGACTACAACAGGAAGGAGTGTTATAACAAATGTTTTTTTTTTCCTAAAGATCTACCACAACATTTATTGTCATAAGTTTCAGTTGATGAGCTGTTACAAGTTTCTTATTTTGAAGCTGAAGTTTTAACAGTATACTTCTGTGACGAACCAAGTACAATACAAACAATTTTAGTATTAAATTCTTGCTATTTTCATAACTATGTACATTTCGTCCTTTATAATTATTTAGTAGAAAATATTTTTCAAGCGCTTTAAATCTCGTACCTTTCAGAAATATAATGATATTATTAGACTTTTCTTGTGTATATTGGATGCCCAGAAGAAAAAAAAAACGTATATGTTCGAGTAATAATAATTTCAAACTTTTGCGACTATATATTAAATAATTTTGTACTATTTCGTTGCCTTTTACCTGTATTCTATTTCTGATGCAAAATGTGTTTGGATAAAAAGAAAAAAAGATTGTAAAAAAATTCTGGTCCTTTCTAAATTGCACTGATATTTTTGTTTTAGAATATTACACAATGAAAATAATGTGATCAAAACCACTGGGATCAACAGGTAGTAAACTTACTTCAACGTTTTTACTTTTTTCTGTACTCCTGAATTTCAATATGTTCTGCACTTGTCTTTAGTTTGTGAAATGTTTATTAATTGCTCTATTTTTTAATTGAAAATTAATAGTCGGATGTACAGGTCTGAGCCGCTACACACAAAATAAATAACCTAACTTTTTATACTCAGCAATTCATATATGTTTTCTTCAAGTTTATAATTTCTTTCTAATACTTAAGAATTTTTCCAAAATATCTGAACTTTCCAGGCTATCCAGCCACGTAAATTATTTGGATATTTTTCTTTAGCGAAGGATCTGACATGACCTAGTGGTTAGCGTGACCTCTGTATACCGAAAGGTCCAATGCTCGGTTTATACCGTTGGACATGCTCTCTGTTTTTAGTTGTGGTTGGCACTAAAACCTAGATAGTCAATGTAAAATAGGGGTGCAACTGTGGCAAGAGTCATCGCACATTTATCTTTCTTTAACATAAAACTTTTTGCCAGTGAAAAATGAATGAATGAATGCACTTTGAGATAAACGAACAAGTCGGAGATCCATAAAACTGGGGTATAGCCATCCCTGATTTAAAACTCCTGACTCAAAATCGAGAAACCAGTCAATGGCTCCCACCATCGATACTGCTACTCCTAACTACATAGTGGGTTGCACAAAACACCGTTTAAATACAGTTACACTTTACCATAGAAATGTGCTGTTAAAAAAAAAAAACTTATTTTAATTTTCTGCAATATATTTTGGTAAATAACATGCCAGTTAATTTTACTTCATAGTTAGTTACTGCCATGTTATAACTGAAAGGAGTCGAAAATAGCAACTTTTTAAAAAGAATTAAAATATTAGCAATTTATTTTGCCATTTTTGAAGGAAAAGAGAAAGATTCACCTATCAAGAAATGTGTACTTACTTTTCAGTATGTATATAAAAGTTAAGCCTTAAAATTATTCTATAAAGTCTATTGTAATTACCAGTCGTAACCTTGAAGTCTTAACTGACTGGAAATTACAATAAACTTTATAAAGTAATTTTAAGGCTTAACGTATATTAAGTTCATTATTGTTTTATAGTGCTGATTTTAATCGTCTATCAACAACTAATATAATTAATATGATAATACTTTGAACCTATTTCTTTTATTATATATATATATATATGTAAATCTGTTCTCTAGTACTGCAATATATATATAAACTGTACTAACGGACGTTCATATATAAAAAAGCTCCATAAAATGTTAAAGGAAAGTTTTTACTGGAGCACATCCGACAAAGGTTAAAATCCACTCTAATCCTCGGATGGTAATACTAAAAATAACAGTAGTTTAAGAAACAGAAATCTCTCTTTCGCCGAATATAGTTTACGTCTTTAGTAGTTTTATTGTAAAAAAAGGTTTCTTACAAGCACGGGATTTTACTCTAATCGTCCGAGAAAAGCTATTAAATGCACTCATGGTAAAGTTAACGATTTTCTATCACTTTTATTAGGAAGGGTAACTCTACTCCTGTATCCTAAAGCGTCAAATGGGTGCTATTATAGACTTACACCCACATAGCCTTGAATAAGTCGAATGTTTAAATCATTACAGTAGTTATCACAACTCTAAGAAGATTTCGTTCCCATCATTGTAAGTAGTTACGATGGAAACGTGGGATACAGAGGGAGGACTAACTTCTTATAAGAAAGCTTAGTGTTCTCGACTCTTTAATAACAACAATCAGGGTTAGCAATAGTTTAACACAGTTCAAGGCATTTAGACTTATAAAAACTGAAACTGAAATATTTTGTCAAATCAAAATTTCTACATCTTTACATTTCAGAAGAACAATACGAAAAAAACTTATGTCTGTAATTACTTACTGTATAGCCCCCCAGTGGCACAGCGGTATGTCTGCGGACTTACAACGCTAGAATCCGGGTTTCGATACCCGTGGTGGGCAGAGCACAGATAACTCTTTGTGTAGCTTTGTGCTTAATTACAAACGAACTGACTGTATAACCAATGTGAAACGAATTCATTCATATACTTAATTATTAATACTTGAATATGAGAAAGGTTCTAGGCAAAGAACAAATATGTGCGAAATGTTGCCTATTGTACAAAAACATGGCCCACTGAATATGTTTTGAAGTGCCCCATACAATATTCAGATTTTTAACCATCCTTAGCCTAGAATATGTGCATGATTGCAAACATAAATTACTGAAGTATTATCCCATGTGACATCTAACTTCAATTTTCAGGGTTAATAGAAAGTATATGAAACCCGTTTTAACCTTTTTTTTTCAGTTGATAAAGTACTGAACTGCTATCAGTTGTACCAACTTCTAGTTATTGAGCAACTTCCAAGAATGGTATCCTATGTAATTTAAAATATTTGATATACTGATACACTGTAAATTATCAAAGTTTATTTAAAGTCTTAAGATGGATTGAAGAATGACATGTTCATTTCAAGTTTTAAATATAAGGTAAGGAATGCTTATTTGATCGTTTATAAGATACTGTCAAGTTTCACATTTTTTTACGAAATGCTAAGTCATGATCTCAAGCTAATGTTAATTATGCTATTCGTAAGACAGGTTTCTGTGTTAGTGGGGGGTATAACTCTTTTATAAAAGATTTTTAGATATTGTAGAGATTGAAATTGTCTTGTTAAGTTTATAATGTTTTGACATGTTGCCAGTTCAACTACTGACAGGTATAACACCCACCAATAACTTTTGTATAGTACTGCCGGGATTTGATATATAATTATAACTGTTATATAGTGCGGCCAGGACCTGAGATATTGGTATAACTTTTGTATAGTACTGTCAGGACCTGACATATTAGTATAACTGTTGTATAGTACTGCCGGGATTTGATATATAATTATAACTGTTATATAGTGCGGCCAGGACCTGAGATATTGGTATAACTTTTGTATAGTACTGTCAGGACCTGACATATTAGTATAACTGTTGTATAGTACTGCCAGGCTCTGACATATTAATATAACTATTGTATAGTACTGCCAGGACCTGAAATGTTGGTATGATTGTTGTATAAGACTGTCAAGACCAGAAATATTAGTATAACTATTGTATAATACCGCTAGGACCTGACATATTACTATAACTATTGTATAGTATTTTCAGGAACTGAAATATTGGTATAATTGTTTTATAATACTGCAAGACTCTGACATATTAGTATAAATGTTGTATAGTACTGCCAAGACCTGAATTATTACTATAAATGTTGTATAGTGCTGCCAAGACCTGAATTATTACTATAAATATTGTATGGTACTGCCAAGACCTGAATTATTAGTATAAATGTTGTATAGTACTGCCAAGACCTGAATTATTACTATAAATGTTGTATAGTACTGCCAAGACCTGAATTATTAGCATAACTATTGTATAGTACTGCCAGAACCTGACACATTAGTATAAGTGTTGTATAATACTGCCAGGACTTAATATATTAAGTCTAACTGTTGTATAGTACTGACATGTTGATATAACTGTTGTAGTGTATGCCAGCTATGACCCAACATAAATATATGTAAAAGCTAAGTGTCGGTCGGTCAGTCAGTCGATCACGCTCGATTTCTCCAAATTTCGTGAGTTACACGAGTCAAATTCCATTTTTTTTATATAATACTTCCTTTTTTGATTGCTCTCTCCCATTTTAGTTGAATTTAATCTCTAACGTAGACGTAAATGGCTCCTAAATTTGGCACTTTTTCTGTTATTTAAAACCTGTCAAGGAGGGAGTTCCTAGGAACAGATCGGGCATAGCATTATGTATGTGACACATCATCCACATCATTATGACGTCAAGCTAGGTAGGATCGAAATAAGAAAGTCGGGAAGATTTCTGTGAAAAATAATAAAGAATTAGCGCAAATCTATGCTTGAGAATTATGACGAAAAAGCCTTTGTTAAAACAGACTGAAGATACCAATTTTCTGTAGGAAAGAGGCGACTTTTCATCAGAAAAAAAAACAGGCGTGTATGCAATCACATGATCTTCGTATGCTTTAATCTTCTATCCAAGCACCAACATGTAGCATATTTACATTCTTTAAGTAAAGGAGATATTACTCATGATAGGCTTTAGCTTTCCGAAGGTAGAAGGCCCTTTATATTTCGTATGTCTGTTTACGGGCGGCAAAATTGCAAATGCATATTGGAGGGTTCACATTTAGTGTGCTTTAGTTTCCCGTAAAAAATGACGGGATTTTATGCTAGTATTAATATAACTGTTGTTATATGTTGGACTGATAGACTGGAGGGAAGGCAGTTAATCAACAGCAGCCACCGCTAACACTTGAGCTACTGGATCTCACTCTTATAGCTCACCCACAGCGAGAAGCGAGTTCTTGCGGTAACGGGCGCGAAATATGAAACCTTGGATCCACAGCCTGAGCCTGCTAATCACTAAGCCACGCCCAACATAACAAAGACGAAAGTTTAAGATTTTAAGGAGAAAATAAAAGCTGAATATTAAAAACAAAATAAACAATGCAACATCACAATATGGAAATAGTGTTACCCATTAAGAAAACAGGAATTATTGACAATAATTCTAAACCATGACTGGTTTCGAACATATAATTTCTTCATGCACCTTGTTGCAACCTTCAGTGATATTGAACATTGTTAAAAGTAGTTGTAGTACATATAAGTTAAAACCGTGAAATCGGCACATATAACAAACCACTAGTATATTATACTCTTCAGCATTCTATATTCTATGTTAATTTCTCAGACCGATTTCGTGACTTCAAAGGTCACTCTGTAAAATCATATATTGAAGAGTGAACTTTGAAGTCACGAAACCGGACGAAGAGATTAATTGAGGATGGACAAAAACAACAGAGAAGTATAATATCCTAGTGTTTTGTTATTCGTATCTACAGGTCAAAATTCTTTTATGCTTTGGTTAAATATGTCTGAACAATATGTCTGAACTATGTCTGAACAGTGTAGTTAATGTTCTTATGTGCAATCGTGATTGGCTGGGTTTCTTGTTCAATCAGATTCATATGAGCACAGATTACTCTTTCTATAGAGATGGCTGTTTTATAATTTTATTTAATCACAATACTTTTATAATAATGTTCAAATAATTAAATTTTTGGGAATTTTATTTGAAAAAAGTTATTAAAATGCATTACATTCATGCTTTACATTAGTTTAAACCCATCGTAGGATATAATGCGAAAAAAATTCGTGCTTTTGGATATCAATTCCAACTAAGTTTGCTAAAGAACATTAAATCTACATTTTGCACGTTAAAAAATGTCTCTATTTTATTTTACTTTCATAAAGACGCAAGACTAATTCAGATGAAAAGATGGCCAAATGGATTGCGATATATATTGTTTTGACTTTTGGTTTTGTGTTGTTTTTCTTCAAATGATCTAATGCCATCTGTGAATGATTGGTCACTTTATCTTTAAGCGTGTATTGGAAGTTTAAATGCAAGTTAGTAAGAACATTCTTTGCTGAAATTTTGGTCATTACTCCTCACGGTCATTTGTCTACACTAGATTCATCACTTAGGGAAAAATCTGACTCATTGCCAAACAAACAAAGAATGTAGTTTTGCCACAAATAACACAAATGTATTTTTTTCTCTGAATCACGGATATGGATATCTGGTTTTCAATTTTAGTGGAGGTAACTAATTTTCGTTCCGGTTTCTTCTGGAATTGCAATTAGCTTGTATATTTAAATCAGTAACTCCATCTCGATCTCCAAGAAGACGCGATATCTGGAAAATAGCCAAACAAAAACAAATTCCTTTGGTTCAGCACAACTTTGCAGACTGGAATCGATTGCTTAGCCTACTGATTATCTTGCCTTCCTACAGACAAATTTACTTCGCCGCATGACATAGCAGCTGTTGATAAATGGTACCTTGGTCCATTAAACTCTGTGGTTTGCTCTCGTCCGGGACTCAGTAGGGATCCTTAAGAATTCGTAAATCTGATCTACTTGAAAAGATTCCTGACCAATATTATTTCTGAAAGCAAACTTGAGCATTTGATGAGAGGTAAATGAATGGACTCTGTAGCTTTAACTCTAGACTCATCATTTTCTATCTATTCCTTTACACAAATCACTGCGTGACTCAAAAGAGGTTTCCAAAACTGAACTATAACGTGTCAATGACTAAAAGAAAACATCAGTAATATATTTTCAGTTCGTCTCCGTAAAAAAGAAATGCAAAAATTCCAGAAGTAAAGATATGACTCATCTGTCTTTAACATCGACAAACTGTAATATTATCTTGATAGTGTTTCGAATTAAACCGTCTACTTTCTAGATTTGTCTCATTATTCTATTTCATTGTTTTTCTGATACACTTATAGGTATTACCACGAACCAACTATATGCACTAAAGAAGCTTAGTTTGATTTTATTTCTGACACTTTAGAAAATTATAGAATTGACTTTTCTATTAAAGGAAAAACAAACAAACAAAGTAATGTATTGTACAGAGCAATATTAAGAAAATTCCCAACTAGTGGGAAATAGTATCTACGAAAAAAACACTAACCGCTTTAAACCAGTGGCTTGATGGTTAAATTGCCGAAATGTGAATCTGAGGGTATATGGTTCGCAGCTCGTTGCTACAAAATCAAGCCGAGTACTTTGGTATTAGATGGGCTTGCTGTGCTCGGTCCACCACGGGTATCTAAATACGATTTTTAATGTTATAAGCCTTCTGATTTAACGCTGAGCCACAAACAGGAGGACAGTTTGGGAGCGTTATCAAATTCCACTATTCGAGTGCCATTGACTAGCTGCCTTCCCTCGATATCGGTTCAAAATTAGGGACAGCTAGAGCAGATAACCCTTGAGTATCGTTACAAGAATATGTGAAATAAACAAACAAACTACTCAAACATGAGTGGTAAAATCTCCTCTGTAAAGATAAAGGGACGAAATTCTAGTGATTTTTATAAAGCGCTATTTGGAATAGAAGATAATCTGTTTTGTTCATGACATACTTTCAAAATTTCTTTCACCTCATCCTCCTCGATGGGTCAGCGTTTATAACGCTAAAGATCGGGTTTCGATACCCGCGAAGGGCAGAGCACAGATAACCCATTATGCAGAATTGCGCTTAACAACAAACAAACAAACACATCACTTCAAGAACAAATATTTTTTTGTCATTTCAAAAAGCTTCAGCTCTAACAAACATCGAACTTCATTTAATTAGAGCACTAATGATATAAGTTTTCTTCAAAAGTTAAAGGTTTTTTTCCCTCAATCAGTAGATATAGAAATTGGTTTGTTATGAATTGCGCGCAAAACTGCACAGGGTTATCTGTGCTAGCCGTCCTTAATTTAGCAGTGAATAACTAGAGAGAAGGTAGCTAGTCATTACCACCCATCGCCAACTTTTGGGCTACTCTTCTACCAACGAATAATGGGATTGACCGTCCTTTATAGCGCCACTACGGCTGAAAGGGCAAGCATGTTTGGTGGGACGGGGATTCGAACCACCTGGCCATGCTGGGCCCAATACAAAAAAAACAAAAAACAATGCAACATTGACAATCAGTTATTTTCAAGCAATGATTGATAGCCATTATTAATAAGTAATGATAGCCATTATTAATAAGTAAATATATGTATTTAATTTGTCCACATAATATTTCAGACTACGCATTTTCTCTAAATGAGACCAAAAAACTGAAAGCATTTATTTATTTTTCGCTTGAGATTGCTTCAGAGAGTTCCAGAAATACCAAGAAATGACTATTTTCAATAGGCTGAATTAAGAAAAAGTTAATTAGGATTTATTTTAGTTCTAAGTTTTTAAACTGGTCTTTTTCACCCATATTTTTTCGTTACTTGCTTTATGTTTTACAGAAAAAATCTTATGAGCGATTTTCTAGTTTGAGTTTTATAACTTCTTATGTAGTTAAGTGGAAGCAACTACATTGCTCATCATCTAAAGTCAGTTAGAAAACAATTTCATTTACCTTGAAGAAAGGCCTGATGGTTAGGGCGTTCGACTCGCAATCTGCGGGTTCACATCCCCGTCACCGAACATGCTCGCCCTTTCAACAGTGGGGGCGTTATAATATGACGGCACAATCCCACTATTTGTTGGTAAAAGAGTAGCCCAATAGTTGGCGGTGGGTGGTGATGACTAGCTGCCTTCCCTCTAGTTTTTCACTGCTAAGTTAGGGACGGTTGGCGCAGATAGCTCTCGAGTAATAACACTCCATTATTAAAGTTTTTCAGTAAATAGTTTTATAATGATTTCTAAATGAAACAGAGATTTTGCTTGCGCTAGGGAAAAGAAGTTTAAAGAATACTGTTTTCCTTTTTATTCACATTATGTAAGCAACTTTAGAAAATTTTGTCATTTTTGTACAAAGACTTTTTTCTCATTAAAATCTAGTTTTCATTTAAACGAATATTTTAAAAGAGATAAAATTCATCGAAGACAGAAAAAACAAAGGTTGGGACTATACATTATCATGTCTTTTCATGGGTAGATAATGATATTTGGTTAAATAACTTTTCATATAAGAAACATAAATTTGGAAAACTTCTCTTTTAGATGGTTACATGTAAAATCATTAATTCTCTTTTAGATGGTTGTATGTAAAATCATTACTTCTCTTTTAGATGGTTGCATGTAAAATCATTACTTTCTTTTAGATGGTTGTATGTAAAATCATTACTTCTCTTTTAGATGGTTGTATGTAAAATCATTACTTTTCTTTTAGATGGTTGTATGTAAAATCATTTAGTAATCAACATTTCGTAAAAAATATATATCCGGTTTTGTTTTGTTTTTTACAAAAGAGATGTTCGACTTCCATAATAAGTTTATGGTGTAGTTGTTGATATTTTATTGGTTCAAAGCTACACAATGGGCTACCTGTATCCTGTCCGCTGCAGAGAATCTCACCAGAGATTTTAGTGTTTCAATTCGTAAACTTACCGCCAACCTACTGATGGGTGGGGGTGGTGTGACTTACAACAAAAAGTGGTGAGCTTTTGTATACAATAGAATGGATTTGATTCAACTGCTATAGCAGTTCGCTAACAACATTTTGAATTGTCAGTGCATTCTTTAAGGGGAAACTACCCCAATAACTGGAGAGGTATAATTCAACTCTTATTTTAATAAAGTGTCTGTACACAAGTGTATATCTTCAGGTAAGTTACATCTTCTTCCTGAGCACTGTTTATATAGATATTTCTCAGATGCGTTTCTAATTGGTCGATAAACAATTCCCATGTAGTAAAAGGCATTCTTGAGCAAAAACAAAACAAAACATGCTTACCCTATGTAATTCAGAAGATTACGTGTAACGCTGTTTAAGAATGCCCAGGCTGTATTTTCTGCAAGAGTAACCTCAAATTTTACACCTTTTTTCTTTAGGGAATTAAACTATTTTTGTTCTATTTTTATTCTCTAAGATGCCGTTTATTTTGTCTTATTAATATATCAAATTATTTAAATATATGATGAAGTTAAAACGTCTATTCGAAGCAATTTTTTATTAATCAAAATTTCAAAGGAAAAATGTTTAGTACGAAAAAATATATAAAATGAGAAAACACCATCAGATTCATTCTATGATTAAAAAATTATTTAAACACAATATTATTAGTATATAATATAACAACATAGTATAAAAAGAAAAATAATAAGAGTAAAAACAAACCTTAGCAATCATAGCATGTTTTTATTTACACTCATATATATATAAAGAAGAGATTATAAGATCAACGCCGCCTAGTGTCGTTTATTAGAATAGATTTTCCCTTTAAGCATTAGTCTTGTCAAAGCAAACAAAATATCCACAGTTCGTAATTAATGGATTAGAGGTTGTTGCGGATACAGCAGACACAAAATTGAATTAACATCAGACCTTGTGCAATTTACTCTACCAAAATAGTTTTGTGGTAAGCTGAAAGAAGGATTGAAAAAACTGAATTTAAGCAATCAACCATTTTTGGTCTTAGATAGGTATAGAAGAAACACTATGACCAGATTTATGAGCATTTTTTAAGTAAAATAAGCATTTTTCCTTTCCGTTATTGATACCTGATTTAAAAGATAAAGAGCATAATACAACTTTTTGCGAAGTCGTAAAAGACTGCATACTTTGTGCACGAATGAAGTTAGGTTTGTTTTTAGATGTCGAGCCAAGATGATCACTGATCTGAAATGTAAACTGTTTACCACCGATAAGCAGCCTATCATCAGTACTCTTCTGTCACTTTACTCAAGCTTGTTCAATTTTAAAGTTAAATTTAAATGTATAGTTACCGTTTAGGCGTGTAACTGAAATAGAGAGGTTTTCTCATAATAGTATTTTTTTTTAATTAAAGCTTTCTATATCTGCCTAATGTAAGCATTCGTTTAGGAAAAAAAAATCTGAGAATTGGTTTAGATTAAAATATTGATATAATTTTTCTTCCAAAGGCTACAAACTTCTACTCTCGCTTAACGACCAGTTCAAAGACCCTAAGGTTCAAGCATAGCTATTCCTAGTTTATAAATATCAACCAGAGGGAGGGAAACTATTCAGCAGCATCCGCCTCCTGCCTGACTGACTACTTATAACCTAATAGATACTTCCATAAGTTATAGCGTTCTACATGTAAAAGAGCGGAGCGAGTTCAAGGGAATACTGGAGCTCGAAGCTTGGGCCTTCCGATTCGCAGCCCGACACGCCTATCAGTTGGCAATACCTGGTATGGCATTTAAAATCAGGCACGGAAGAAACATACAGCTTTAAAGATACTATAATATTAATCTCTGTGTTGCACTTACGAATCTTAGCTAGCAATGATGACTGCTAAGCAGTGTTTCTCGAAATATTTCCTCAGTTCATATTTTTCTTTTTTATAACTAGATTCTATATATTTTTTGTTGGACATCTTGATAAACTTTAAAAATGTTTTGTAAAATAAATATTACTATTTTAAGACTCGTTTTATTCATAGAAGCTAATGAACTTTATTTATTTTTTCTCAAAAATAAACAGGATACATTGATATCATAAATAAAAATGTGGCTTTCATCCCTCTTTTCTGTCAGACAAATCTTTATAAGAGCTGTTTAACAATGTTACACTTTGTCTAAGTAAGCCTAACATATCATCACGTGTGGGGGGTGGGTCTTAGTAAAAGCCAATTATATATCTTTGTCGTGGTTTGATTGCTCTGAGGAAGGAAACTTCAGCTATAATACAAACTTTTAAACATGATCCTGATGATCTTAAAGGAGAAGTTAAAATATATCATGTCTTTTATATCAGATGAATTCTCTATTCCTATGACTAAATTTTCTTTATTTTTGAAAAGAAGCCATGGTGTGTAGGCTCGAACAACGCCTCCTGGTTCAGATTCACATGAGACAAGCCATTATTTCTGTTTCTTTCAGAAAATTTCTCGTGCTGTGTTAATCTTCAAATAATTTAAACATTCCACTATGTATTGTCGTCATTCAAGTAAGAAATACGTGAGGGACCATAAATCGCTATTAACATTATATACCAGCTTACAGCATACGAAATTATAACATAACTTCAAATAAAACATTATTATTACTGTTTGCAAAAAAGCAAGTTTCTTCATATCATTCATGAATCGCTTTAATTGTATGAAAACTAAACTATAGATTTAATATTCTATAACAAGATTACCATTGAATAATATAAAGTTCCTTTTTGACGTCTTTGTAAATTATAAGAACACGCAAAGCCCGACAAATATCATCAAATTATAAAATATATGCATGAACTCACTATTTTACTTTTATTATGACAGACTTGCGTTTTTATATATAAGCAATATAGAATTTTAGACTTAAGATTTGTTGATATGGTAAAATTTTAATAGTATGACAGTGTTGATGTGGTAAACTCTTAATATTATGACAGTGTTGATATGGTAAAGTTTTAATAGTATGACAATGTTGATATGGTAAAGTTTTAATAGTATGACAGTGTTGATATGGTAAAATTTTAATAGTATGACAGTGTTGATGTGGTAAACTCTTAATATTATGACAGTTTTGATATGGTAAACTCTTAATATTATGACAGTGTTGATATGGTAAAGTTTTAATAGTATGACAGTGTTGATATGGTAAAGTTTTAATAGTATGACAGTGTTGATGTGGTAAACTCTTAATATTATGACAGTGTTGATATGGTAAAGTTTTAATAGTATGACAGTGTTGATATGGTAAAGTTTTAATAGTATGACAGTGTTGATATGGTAAACTCTTAATATTATGACAGTGTTGACATGGTATCAGCATTATAAGCGAAGAGTTTATAGAATTTTCCGAAGGTACAGAAACAAAATTCAATTGAATAGGTAATAGAATGGCTGTTTTCCAAACTTTGTGCAATTAGCCACCGTTTTAGGCTCGGCTTGATGTAATTATGATGCTGCGAATGTCCTTCTAAATGTCAAGTTGTGGTCTTATTCATATAAGTAGTACAGCTATCGAGCAGAAACTTCTCTGAAATCAGGTTTTTTGTTTTAAGTTCTTAGAAACTCAATAGCACATGTAGTTGTTGTTTTTGAATTTCGCGCAAAGCTACACGAGGGCTATCTGCGCTAGCCGTCTCTAATTTAGCAGTGTAAGACTAGAGGGAAGGCAGCTGGTCGTCACCACCCACCGCCAACTCTTGGGCTACTCTTTTACCAACGAATAGTGGAATTGACCGTCACATTATAACGCCCCCATGGCTGAAAGGGCGATCATGTTTGGTGTGACGGGGATTCGAATCCGCGACCCTGGGACTGTGAGTCATGCGCCCTAACCACCTGGCCATGCCGAGCCAATAGTACAAGTAAGGTGAAATGTTTGGTGACAGTTTATTTTAATAGCCTAGTTATCTTGAGGAAAGAACAAGAAAAATCAGACGATGCTGAATACTCTCCGCCCTTCTTTTTTATAACAAATATTGAGGCCAGTGTGGCTAAATAACCAGACATATATTATTCCAGACTCATTTCAGTGTAGTATAATTTCTGATTTATAATATTCTACATTTATAAATCATAGTTTCTTTATGATTAGAAATAAGATATTTTCACATACTTTAATCTTGTTTCACATGTAAAACAACCATTTGTGGTTTAAATAAATAACTATTATTTCAGTGTAGTATAATTTCTGATTTATAATATTCTACATTTATAAATCATAGTTTCTTTATGATTAGAAATAAGATATTTTCACATACTTTAATCTTGTTTCACATATAAAACAACCATTTGTGGTTTAAACAAATAACTATTATTTACCAAAAATAATCTTTTCTCTCTTTTTTTTTACCGTGTTCAATATCTGTTTTGCTTTTCACTTGGAGGTGACAATGTTTTGCTAAAGATTAGTCTCGTTATTGATATAAATGCGAGTTCTTTAACCTACATTAATCTCTTACAGTACTCCACGAATAGATTATCAGTTACTCTTCCTTAATATATTTTAAACCACTTGAAATCCTCTTGCAAATGTAGTGATTTTTCAAGAGTCGTGAAATTGACGCTGTTTTCTACTCGATAATATTTTGTGTAAAGAGAAATGTTCATGCTAGTTTAATATCAGCTACTCAATAAGTTATACTCTTTTTCCGTTTCACTCGTCTTTATCGTCATTTTTAACTACGAGCCGTTACTACATAACGTTCCTGCCAAAACTCTCAGAGAAGAAGGGCTGGACGTGGCCTAGTTGTTGAATTAACAGGCCTGTGAATCTGAAGGTTCATGGGCTTGCCTCCCGTTATCGCAAAAACGCGTTCCGCAATGTGGAACAATTGGTATGCAATAACAATGAGAGTTAAATCCCACTATTTGGTGAGACGAAAGTAGTTCAAGAGTTACATGTGAATCTTGTTTACTAACTCCATTTCCTCTCATCTGTCAGTTAGAAATTACGGAGGGCTATGGGCAGGTATCCCTTGTGTAGCTTTGTGCGAAAATTCCAAAAGAAACGAACAATTCAAAGCAGACTAAACAGTATGCACGTAAAAACATGTGTTTATTTTCTGTTATAATTTTGAATTTTTAAAATCGTGAAACGCAGAATCCTTCGAAGAAGCAGTTCAGGTTTGTTTTAAATTGTATTCTACACTATATATTAAGCAAGTAAGACCTAAGTTGTAATACATGTGCGAGAGATGATTTTAATAAAAAATCAAATTTTCATTGAACTTCTGCCTTCTTCTGCCTATCAAATCATGTACTTCTACCATAGATCTAGTTCAAGCAGACATGATAAATAACTGTAGCATGCGTACTGGAGATGTCATCTTATACGTCTTGTTTAATAAACACACATAGAAAATGATTAGTTAACATTTTAAAGTCACCTGTGAAAAACAAAGCGGAACCTCTGGAGCAGTGGTCGGCAACCTTTTTTGATCGCGGGTCAATTATATTTTTTTTTTGAAAAATTTAGCATTGTGTTGGGTCAGTGATAATCATATAATTATTAATACCGGCACATGTATTTT
>NW_013665842.1:79438-119218 GCF_000517525.1 Limulus polyphemus | reverse complement strand
AACAACCTGTTGTTAAAATTAACCTTTACAAACTAGCCTGATAGTGTATGTATGATAATAGTGAAAACAAAACCACATCTAATTTATGGTATATAACAACTTGTTGTTAAAATTAACCTTTACAAACTAGCCTGATAATATATGTATGATAATAGTGAAAACAAAACCACATCTAATTTATGGTACATAACAATTTGTTGTTAAAATTAACCTTTACAAACTAGCCTGATAATATATGTATGATAATAGTGAAAACAAAATCACATCTAATTTATGGTATATAACAACTTGTTGTTAAAATTAACCCTTACAAACTAACCTGATCATGTAAAAAGAAACTGCTTTTAAATAATAACAACAACCTTCTCAGATATGTTAATATTACATATAAGATGATTAAATTTTCAAGTAGCTAAAGAGACAGATCACTGATGTTTTGGACTTCTTTTCTATAGGTTCAGGGTTAAATTATTCTGTATTCTCCATTGTAATCTCTCTTTCTTTGATATACTGTTGTAAGGTGGTCTGCACGGGGTGTTCTCGGTTGCCACAGGCAGAATGTCTATACAAGTTTATAGGATATGCTCAAAATGTCCGTCTTCAAAATAGACATAGTAATGGAGACAAGTCCTGGCATGTTCTGGTGGCTAGGACTCTCGAATTTTCTTCTTCTTCATCGGGATTCAGTTCATCTTTTGGACCAGGGAGGGTCAGATTCAACGTTGACCTCTCCCTCCCTCTCAGGAATTATTATTTTGTTTCTACTCTTACTGAATCCTAGGTAATAACCCTTGTTATGTTGTTGCATTATTCACAACATGTTAAATTTTGTCCATTGGCCACAGTTTTAATTAACATATCTTTTTCGTGCCATGTCGAATTCATGGGGTAATATGAACTCGTATATTTTCACTAGCTTCACTTATGTGTGATCGCACTATTAGTCCTTGTTCATAATACAATTCCACTTAGCAGTCATATATACGCACACATAATCCTATTTTTCAATATAAAAGCCTTTTAAAATAGAGCTACGTTTGTGTCTAGGATTCAGTTTGCCTAGCATTGTTCAGCCTGTAAATTTCTTATTTATGATGTTTAGAGGGTAGATGTACTTAGGGCTTGGTTCATCGTGTGTTATGTAACTCTCTTGTTTAGGGCACTCGAATCGTACTGTGGTTTAAATCCCGTGCCGAACATTCTTGCCCTTTCAGCCGTGGGGCGTTATAATCTGATTGTATATCCCACTCTTTGCTGGTAAATAGTAGTCTAAGAGTTAGCGGTGAGTGATATTGACTAGCTGCCTTCTTTCTAGTCTATTACTAGACTGCCGAATTCTGGTATTGAACGTAAGGCCTCTTGAATAGTAACCTGTGGGGTACAAAAATATATCCGAAATGTTATTTTTATACACTTTTGATTTGGAATAAAAAATGGACAGATTAAGAGGAATATGAAAAATATATATATATCTGGAATTCACGTGAATGTTCATCTTAAATGTTAGTCCTATTGGTTTCTAATGCTTTACCAGCTTTCGGCGGTTATACTTTAACCAATTTTTATTTTCGTATTTATATGATTAACAATTGTATAATTGTAGCATTATAATGCATAATAGAATTTCTCGAGAGTGTTATTTAACTTGATTACTTTTAGATCATGAAAACTACCTCGTAGATTAAATTAACTCGGAAGGTTTTACTTTCTTTGTGTTACCTTCCAGGATTTTTTGTGAACCACACAAAATGCGAAGTTTTTTTTTTTTTTTTGCTCCTATGGTGTTATGTCTGTTTCTGACTTCAGAAAGACGAGATATTACGTGAGACTACCAGTGAATTCGTTAGACAGTTCAAGGACAAATGCTGGGTAATTAATGGAAGGCAGCGTAGAGTGAGAACGCTTACCACACTCCCTCTGTTGGTCAGAAAGCCATTAGGCTTCTCACGTATAATGTTCCGTTGACGATGCAAAACATCCGCACTCGTAAGAACCCCTGAAATGTGCTATTCACGCACTCGTAAGAACCCCTGAAATGTGTTATTCACGCCCGAATCTCAATTTATCAGATTGTATAAAGACATTTGAATAATGTATATTTTCACTATTGTGGAAGATGTAATACTAGCTTCTGCTTTATCGAACAGCATGTAGTTTGATGTTTCTATGTGTGTGGGTTTGTGCAACGTAATATTCCCAAGTAAATTCATCGAAACCATTTTCGAAGAACAAATGACTAGTTCAGTCTGTAAGAATAGTAAGATTTGTTATTTTTGGTTAAATAAAACTGAGACTTAAATATTTGTGCATTGTTCCAAGATATGTACGTAATGGTATATTTACAAACACACTGAACAAGATTCATTTGTAAAGCATGAACCGAAACTGTTTGTTCTTTCACTGTAAGATTTTTGAGAGATAAGAAGTTCGCAGATATTTTTTATATGTCAGCAAAATCGAAATTGTTTTTTTGTTTTTTTCGAAAACAAAATTCATATCATTTCTTTGTTAAGATTAATATTTAAAGTTTCCCTTTACTGTGTAACTATTCGAATATAGAAAACAATGAAGTTTTCTGCTTAGAAACATTAGGAATTGATCAAGTTGAAGATTTGTGTCTCTGTGTGGACAAACCCACAATGAAAGTTAGATTTTTGTAGTTTGACAGTTGATTCAGCTGCAGTGAGCCAAAAAAAAAAAAAAATCGTCAAGGAAGATTTATAGCTGCAGAACTACATAAGACGCTTGGTTAGTATTCCTGGTGTCCACTAACTACTGTTCTAATTGCAGCAAGCATCACAACGTTAAAGTAGAAGATGATTTTACTACATGTTATTGATGAAGATTTTAGTGGTTGTTACAATCCGATGTTACAATCAGACACATTCAGTTATCTGTTTATAAACACAGTAGAGGTTTTTAAACTGTTCCTAACATCAGAAGAAATATTTAAAGGTTAAAGATTCTACAGAATTAAAACTGTAGCTATGCGACAAAACTGCTTATTGTTTCTTTGTATATATAAATCCATAAAGAATATATATCTATGTGCATTAACAGATTAAGGGGAACCAAGTCTAATGCCATCTATTTACGTTTCAAATTATTTATCGCGTAGTTCAAACATTATAATAAATAGTTATTAATTTCATTTAAAAACAGAGGGTGTTTGGGTTTCTAAGATTGTACTTGAAGCCAATACCTAGTGTTTGTGTGTTCTTTATTATTTCTTCAATGTTGTTTTAACTAACAATATTCACTAGAATGTTGGTAGTATCTAGTTTCAGTTTCATTATTTGTATTATTATACTTTTATTATAGAGATTGAATCCAGGACTAACCTAAATCTTCTAAGCTGGCCTAACTTCGTGAGATATTATTGGGTTTACGGCCGAAAAGATCGTTAACAGTGATGGTACGCAAATGATGAAACAACGTATTATGATATTTATATGTAACAAATGAATATCTAATTAGCTATACTTTTTACCAGACTGATTTCTAGTTTTACTCTAAGATGGTAGCTTGCTGTAATAGGAGGTTAAATTGTTTTCAATAAAGTTTTATTTTAACCCACTTGGGTTCGGTTACATTGTCCCACTCTAACGATGGGTGAAATACGTTCAAGAAGAAGGATCATCTCAGTTGCCACGTTTTAAATCTTTTTCTCCTTTGTCTCTTTTTTCCATGGTTCCTTTCTTTCTAATTACTAGTAGACAATGTACGTCAGCGTGGTCACAAGAAACAGACTACCAAATGATATAGTGGACATTTCTGGTCGTATTTACCATTCAATAGGTTTTAGTGTGACAGTTACTTCTTGGATTCACTGGACCACCAAGAGTTTGCGGAGACGTATCTCCTATCATTGTGGTGATCTGTAGTGACTGGTGCGGCCACCAGCGATAAGGCGTTTTCAACTTGTGAAATTCCTTCAGGAATGACTAATGCGAACACTTCCGAGGCTGTATCAGACGGTCAGATCTGCGCGGCCCTTGTGAGGTACGTTTGCACAGGAGGAGTCAATTATAGAAAATTTCACGCCACTGCTGCTGCCGCAGGTATACATCAACCCCACGGGAAGCCCATCATTCTCATGACGAACAGTGCCGCAGTTGAGAGAAGAATAAAGGTCGTGTGTCCCCGCCTTTACTCTGGTTAATAGCTTCTTTCTTATACCGAGATTTGTGGCTTGAACTTACACTCATCAGTCTTTACTTTTATTTCTCGTGTTTTCTTATTCAGCGAACTACATGTGAACATAAAAGTTTGTAGTTGTTTTCTGTTTAGTAATACTGATATCCTTGTATAAAAATCCTACTAACTTTCTTGAAAATGGCCTAACGTCTTTTCGCTTATGGCGACGTACTCTTTTCTTTGAGTTACAATATGATTATTCGATCAGAAAAGTCCCTCGTTGGTTTATGGATTTACAACTCTAAAATCCAGGCTCAATTCCCGCGATACGCAGAGTCCAGATGAGTAGTTTTGCACTAAGACAACAACAACAACTTTTTGGATGGGTGCTTTCTTGCAGTTCGTGAGTAACACACAGACAGAACACTTGTTCAGCATGTCCCGTATTTTCCTGAAGGGGGCAAGACTTTTGAATAACTTTGTAGAAAGGAAATCAGTGAATAGTTAGAAAGAGTAAAAGGTGGGTTAGTGATAGAAAAATGATTAAATAGTAGTAAAATCAAAGAAGTGGAAGACAGATTTGTATGGGATAGAAAGGCCGAGAGTTCAATCACTAAAAAGAAACAAGGACTGGTGAAGAGAGAAAAGTACGATGAATTGATTCGTAAAGAGATGAATGAGAGATTTAATCAGAAACAAATAAAAGAATGTATTAGAACTCAAGAGGCAACCTGAAATACTATAAGGTGTCTAGATTTGATAAATTGACAAGAATATTGTTTATAGGCAGGGTAAAAAAAAAAAAGTCGATGTGAAATGTCTGCGTCCTCTCATTGTGACATGCTTGATGAACAGCATACAGTTTCACAGTGGATTTTCTGCTCTGCTTATTGCAAGGATAGAACTTTGAATTTTAGCGTTATAAGCCCTGAAACTCACCACTAAGCCACCGAGCGAGGACACCCGTCCACAGACTTATAGCATTAGGAAACATTAAACTAAAACTAACATTTGGGTTTTATTTAACCTATGGTAAGCACAATAATACTCGATCATTCGGCTTTAGCCAGGTTCTTGGGGAATAATCTAATTATTCCAAAACACTGTATGTTTAGTTCAGAAAGATCTTTTGGTTGTTTTTTATAGGTTCGTAATTAAAAAGAAATATCAATATAAAACTATTAGTTTAAAGCCTAAAATCAGAGAGAGAAATTGGATACATATTTGAAGGTAATAATATACACGATTGGTTAAAACATTATATTTTCGCGCTATCTGTTTGAGATATGCTTGTAATTGGCCTTGAAATTGACGTTATTCATTTAAATAGATATAACTGTTTTCTTAACGTTACGATACTATTTATTACTACTTGTCCTTAAGCCCATCCGCCTTTGTATGTAAGTGCGTCTGTTTTTAAACACGAATAGTACAGAGTAATAAAGGATAATAAAGATAATTCAGTACTGTACAGTCAACTGTATCATCAACTGTATTGTAGCCAGAGCTATTATTCATTGAAGTGAACACGTAATACTGGCTTCGTCAGCGGGTAACGTTTCTCAAGACGACGAGTCGGCGTCGGGAGTTATCACGTATTACACATCCTCCTCTATTAGCGCTACCGTAGCAGACAGAAGAGGTTTTTAACCGAAGTCAGAAAGCACACTTCTTCATTCTAGGAGTTAATGATTACAAGCAATGGAGACGAACACAGTATTAAATGTAAATATAAAGAACCCGCTGAAGTAAAGCGAAGATTTCGAATCTTCACGTAACATGCACGAGCAAATGATTATATAATGTTTTCTCTCATTCTCTTCCTGATTTTCTGCCAAATTGTAGCACGTTTCATTTAAGAAAATCTCAGAAAATTCATAATAACATTATCTAAAGCCTTTCAGTTTGCCATATGCCAAGTAGGACTTTTCTAAGAAGACAAATTGTTTGTATTTTCTTAATTTTCGGGTATGAATTTTTATAACAATCCTACCTTTATTTTATTCAAAAAAGAACATTTAATATATAGCTTTTTATAATAATAATAGTGGAAGTATTCTATCTGTTTAAAACTTGAAACTTATAGATTTGCTTTTACAGAGCATGTGTTTCGTTGATGGGTTTAAGTTTACATAGAACGCTAGGTGTGAGTACAATATAACACATAATCATGCACTGAGTACGAGTGTCGTTAAGAGTGTGTTTTTAAAATATCACCTCTCCTTTGGTCTTATAATGGGCCGTCTTATACACGCGCTACAAAATAACAAGATGAAACATCTCTAAATTGTACAACAGATATACTGTTTTTTCTCTCTCTTAAACTCTCAAATTAATAACACTGAGTTAAGTAGAGAGTTTTCTTTTCCAGTATGATTCTTTATGTTATTACTTGGAAATGTGTGGAGCCATTATTCTGATGTGAAAGAACGTATAATCAAATTCAAGACCAAGTGAGAACACCTGGTTACCTTCCTCTTAGAAATCTTGGTTAAATTGTATCCATACCCGCTTCATTTCCATCATTATTTCTTATCACTAATAAACTCAGCAACTGTCCTATTAGAATACGAATTAGTAGAGGAATTATAATACGATAGGTAAAACTATGTTTTTAACAAGATCAGCCATTCTCTAGGTGAAGAAAACTGATATGGCCTAAACACACAACACATCAGTAAATTAAAAAAATAATAAGTGCATTCATTTGGATCGCACGTAGTATAACGATATCACAAGCACGTCGGACTCTGGATTGAAGGGTCTAGAGTTCGAGGCGTAACGTCATTGTCCACGTTCCGCACTATCAGCTGTGGGCGCACATTTTAAAAGTGATAGCTAAACCAGATTTTTAGCTGACAAGTCCCTTGTGGGGGCGGGCGCTGCTGGCTGGCTTTCATCTTTCTGGTCAGCAGTTATACATTACGAACAACTTTTCCTGAACTCTAAGGATCTCTGATTTAATAGTTTAGCCAATGTGTGCATAAAATTCGGTTCAGCTTTAAAATGATAATTTAATATACATTTAAAAACAATTAAATCAAATTCAAAAAATACAATATTTCTCTGATAATGGAACAACAATTTCGTGCAGCTGAAAAAAAAAGACGAGATTTGAACATTAAAAAAGTATGGAATAATATAAATAACAACCAATAGTAAAAAAATAAATAAAAAAATCAAAGATGTTAAGGAACTTACTATCGCGAAATAATCAAGAGGAGTGTATTTATTTGAATTTAAACTGGGCGATGTTACCCAATAAATAAGCATGTTCAAATTTGTTTTTGATTATAAACATAATATCTTACTAAGGATATCACAAAGGGTATTATAAGTTGAAATCGTGCGGAAGGACTGATTATAATGCTTTAATGTTTTCTTTAACAATCAGCTTGCATTTCTAATATGA
This sequence comes from Limulus polyphemus, assembly GCF_000517525.1. Lineage (NCBI taxonomy): Eukaryota > Metazoa > Arthropoda > Merostomata > Xiphosura > Limulidae > Limulus > Limulus polyphemus. The sequence continues at coordinate 111,669 of NW_013665842.1, read as the reverse complement.
AACTAACGATAGCCTGATATTTAGACATAGTATTCTAGTTATGGTTTTCGTATTTGTAAGCAATCAAAATCTGTTCCTTTAATCATGGATTAAAGCCAAACTCAATACTTACTTTGTGATCGAGTTTTCAGACTTTTTTATTTGAAAATTCTATTTCAGTAAAATAAGGACCAATTGTGGCCTAGTGATTAGCGTGTCAGGCTAAAAATCGAAGAGTCTAAGGTTCGAGATGTGATTCTGCTAATTATCCACAGCATTTTCAACTGAGGGTACGTTACAAAAGTGACAGTTAATCCCGTTATGCTGTTCAAAGAACCAGATAAAGGTCGCTGGTTCTGCTAGCTAAGTTACCTTTCTTTTAGGTATAATTTTGAATTACTAACCGTGCGTTTGATTCACATTTTCGTAAGGTAGTGCTCAGGCTGAAAATTCTAATTCAATGAAATATTATTTCAGTGCATACATATTTAAAGGCTCTTATTCAACCTAATCAGCAAGAGATTCTTTGATTTTAGAGAAGCAATTAGAACCGGGTAGTTACGACCAGTCTTTGTCTCAACAACTAATCATTAATTCCAAGTCTCGTGTTAAACATAAATAAAGAGTAACAGGCGTTTTATGTGCTAAGGATTTTGAGCTCCGGGAGCGACTCGAAAAGTTTCATAAAAGTTAGCTATCTTTTAAAACATAATTTGGACGTTCTAGCACAAACAGTTTTGGTATGAGTCAGAGTACGCCATAATTATCTACCCGTTGGAGATCATTCTAGTGAGACCGCAGTTGGCCTATTTTTTTTTTTAAGTGTCAAAGTTCATGATATGTTAGCCCACAAATTATTATAAAACTTTTAGGAATTTCAGACACTGTACTACGTTATGGGTAAATGCACATAATTATGACCGATCCTGTATAAAGCAAAGGAAGTTAAATTTTCAGTTAGAGGAAGCAATGACTGCCACAGCTTGAGTAATTAATCTCAAAGTTATGTTGTCCATTAAAACTTAGAGATTACTTGCACTTAGTTACTGCAACCCATTTATAAGTTGGTTGTGAGCTTTATCATGCTACCTCAAGATGATGAGCCATTACTAACCTTAAAATGATAAACACTTTGATTATTTTTATCCCATTACATTAAGATAATGAGCCGTTACTAACGTTAAAATGATACACAGTTGATTATTTTTATCCCATTCACATTAAGATAATGAGCCATTACTAACGTTAAAATGATACGCAGTTAATTATTTTTATCCCATTACATTGAGATGATGAGCCGTTACTAACGTTAAAATGCACGATAGGTCCTTATATTTAGCATATCATTTTAGGTAAGGAATATATATATATATAATACACACGGCATTTAGTATTTTTAACATACTTCCAGTCTATGGGGGGGGGGCGGTGTAGGGGGTTAAAAATTTTAAAGAAACATCGGCGTATTTGATCATGTTACAATAGAAGATAATCATGTTGAAGGTCTGAAGAAAACGACCTACAAAAGAAAAAATAACCTCATCACAACTGCAGGCCTTGAAAATGAGCAAAGTAAAAATAACCGAGTAGCTACTTGTTTACAGGAATAACAATCGGTTACTTTAGAAATTATAAATAAACAGAGCAAACAGCTACGCCATTTCAGCAAAACAATAAACAAACTTCATTCACAATTACATTGCGTTAACACAAAAGTTTACATATAGACACACACAGCTATATATATATCAAACGTACTTTATTTAAGCGTTTATTCATACGCGCACACATACATACATATATATTTGTATATTTATTTACTGGCTATATTAATACGGCTTCAACGGTAAACGCGAAACGTTTAAGGAAAGAAACATTTGATAAATAATATATTTACATTTATATTATTTTAGGCTGATTCCATCCACTCAAGTATTTTCGTGAGATTTAAAACAGATTGTAGTAAGAAACGCAGAATGATTATGTTTCCAATGCAATTCAACCTTTGGGTTTTTTAGTTTTGTAACGCTTCCCTTCCCTGTATATCAAAATTGTTGTGTCACGCTTTTGTGGATCGCATGAATGATGATTATCGAAATCTATCTCTAGGTCTCCCAGTGACTCAGCGGTAGTATCCTGGGCTGATAACGCTAAAATTCGGGGTTCGATCTTCGGGGTGGACAGATTTCAGTGTGTTTATAAATATTTGTTCCAAAGTTAAATTATTATCAAAATGGAAACAAAATAATGCTACCCACGCTGAATCTATGTTTCACTCAAGCTTCAGGGTTAACGGTCCACGATCCATTGCCGCCAAACCGTACTCCGCACTTTGGGGTCGTAGTTGCGTCATATGAGTAACGGTCAGATCCCTTTATTCCATTACAGTAAGCAAGAAATTGACATTGGGCGCTGTTGACTAGATATCCTCCTTGTAGTCTATCAGTTCTAAATACCCCTCGTGTAGCTATGCGCGAAGATCCGAAACAAACAAACTCTTAGGCAAAACACTGAGCCTTTGTAAAGTCAGTAACGCTGCTGATATTATTCCACACCTTTGGGTTATTGTACCGATAACTAAAACAGAAGTTGTTTTAGGCTTGTTGTCAAGCTCAAAGCCGCACAGTACATTTGGGAACTAACCCCCAATTTTAACGTTGAGCCACCATGGAAAGAACCGTATGTTAACTGATGAATTTTTTTATATCCTATTTTTCTCGTCTGAGCTCGATCCAATCGACCAGTAAAACACCCATTATCAAAGTATATATGTACAGGAAAACTAAGACTAAGGAAAACCCATTTTTAAAATAACGATTTTATCGAGATGAGTGCCGTATAATAACATCTATTTTTACCTCATAAGACACTTTGCTCTAAAGCTGAAATCATGGGTTCAGAAATAGTGCATCTTCCACAGAAACGTCTTTCTCACAAACAAAGCTGTAAAAAGTACTATAAGTTTATTTTATTGAAACATCAATGCTTATCTCGTAGATCAAAGTTATGTGACATAACGCCCAATAGCTTGCTGGAAATTAAAATATATTGATATATTCATGATGTCAGAAAAACACGTAGGTTCAAAAAGTCTTAATACAAAATGATAAAATATATTGATGTAGTCTAATTTCCATCACTAGTTTTATTGGTATTTGCAAATATATATTAAAAAATGTCATATTTGCTTAAAACGTATTATTTTTAGCACTATTAAGTATATACCGGATATTTGCTGTGGCTATTCAGGTCATAAAAGTTCTTCTCCCTTTATGGAAAGTTATCATTGTTCTAAGAGTTTGAAATACCCTACGTATTTTCATTCTCCAAGACTCGTTTTCAAAAGTTTCCAATGGATGGCGCTGTTTCTGTGGCAGAGGTAAATCACGTAAGTATAATCAAAGCGAAGACAAAAATAATTAAGAGAAATAAATTCAACGGATCATTTTTCCTGCATTTAGTCTAGTAATACATATTCACCAACAACTGTGAGGTCAATGCATGATAACATACAGTGTTAAAGACCGTTCGGCGTGGCTTTATGACATCATTTCCTGTGGTGTTGAATAAACAAATAAATATAATTAAGCATAGTATATTCAAAATCACAGTTAGCCCAATGAAAAATAAATAAACGAAGCCTTTTGATAGTGAAAATTGTTTATATTTATAATACGGTATTATTCGTGTTAGTTTTGGTTTCCTTTTATTTGACGTATAACTTAATCATATAATTTGTTCAAACTCATCATAGCGATTGTTCATAAAATAATTTTTATTACTTTGAACATTAAGAGTTAATTTTAACTGCTATAAAAATTATAGGAACGTGTTTACGTGCAGAAATGTCAAGTGGCAAACAAATGCCTTTCCATTGTCACAAAGCTCAAAAACTGAAAATCATTTTTCACCAACTGCAAATTGCGTTACGTTTAGCTCATTTTTGGCCTATCTTACAAATACATTTAGAACATTAACCAAGAGAAGATAATGTGCCCTTTTTATCCAAATAACAACTTAAAAAAGAAAAACATAGTATTTTCCTGAAAAATACATCTTCTGCCATTAGGAACTCACGGTGCCTCATCGGTAAGCTCGGAGGCTTATAACGCTAAAATATGGGTTCAATACCTATGGTGGGCATAGCTCAGATAGCATATGCGCAGCTTTGCGCTTCAGAAAAAACAAAGAAACTGTCATTAGGAAGTCTGGTGATGAATTAGAATGTTCAACCCGTATGGCACCTTATGCGCATGTGGGTTTAACCACTGGACTATATATATATATAGCCGTCCCTAATTTTGAATTGCTGACTAGAATTTGTCCTACATTCTAAGCCTAATAAAGGTATTGACTGTCACTTTTATAAAGCGTTCATTGTTGAAAATGCGGGGTGTGCTGAATAGAATGACGTCTCGAATCCCAAGATTTTCGATCTGCAATCAGCCGTACTAACCAACAGGCTACGCCAACAAGCCTTTTGATATTTTGTAAAAGTCAATTGTGCGTTCTGTTCCACGTATAGTTGTTTGTTTGTTTTTACTAAGCTATTTTTAAAACTTTTTATAACCTCATTTCAGTTATGGTAGTAAACAAGTCCATATAAAATATTACCCGTGACAGGACAGGTAACGATACCTTTACTGAGTTGTGTTATAATGTGTGATAACGAGCACTTGTCAAATAAAACCACAAGTATATGCACATACATTCATGTATGTTTGTATAAACATGTCTCTTTTGAACATAGCTGTCTCCATAGCTACGGTAGTCAATGAAGTTTCGACTTTAGGGTGACCTCATTAGAGCTGATGTTTTAAACTACACGAGTTGAATATGTCTTTGCGAATACGCTACATTTCAAAAGTAAAAAAGAAAAATTAAATGAGTACTTATGTTTTTGGAAAAGACACTTCACACTTATTGTAGTACTTGTTTATTGACAGCAATACATATATACTGTATTATAGTTTCAATACTTAAGTTATTCTTTTAATATTCAATCTTTTTTTACCCTCAGATTTTCCCCACGAAAACTAAGTATGCATATTTTCACGTGTTTATATCTATATGTATTTACATTATTTAATTTCATCTTATTTTATTTTAATAGAACTCACAAGTAAACAGAATGAATTTCGTTTTAAATTTGGTTTGTATATAAGATATTAGGATATTCTGTTGAAAACGTTCCCTAGACGAGACAAAAGGTTTTTGTCGTATTTTAGGCCTAACTACAAGGTAGTACAATATTACTCTCTTGTTTATGAGTAGAAGCAAGATAAAGGTACTTCAGAAAATTATAAATACATTTCTTTTAGCTACTTCTGTTTTTGTTTTTTTTTCACTTAACCATATACATATAATTACGCTGTAGTCTTTAGAGATGACGTATTTATGTATATCTTTATATAGGTAGTTTATACACAACTTACATAAATATACGGTGCTTTGTGAGTTATTTCTTCACTAGATATTACACTGGCAGGCTCAATAGTTCATTTGTAACGTTTACTTTTCTTACCACTATTGACAACAAGTTGTTAATGTTTTCGTAAGCGTAAAGATACTTTTCAAATGTTATTCCTGTACGTTATACGGACCTTTTAAACATACAAGATTTTGTGTCATTGTTCTATATACGTAAATACCCTTATCTTGGAAAGAAAGATGAATACAGCGTCTGCGTGAACTGTTTTACGTTTGTACGTGATGCATGAAAACGAGTTTCTATGATAAAGATACGTACCTACAAAATACAAAATAAACAAAAAAAAACAAAAATTCACGAGGCTGCACGCGATGTGGAAATTCAATCAGTTCCTTAACCACGAAATGTGGAATTCTTCCTCCTACTTCTGATTGTTGGTGAGTTTGAAGTATAATGCTGAAATATTAATGGTCGACGTTTGTTGAAACTTCAAGAATAAGACATACGGTACGACTGAAAGTAGTAATTTTAGATAACAATTAAATTAATATAAAATTTGTCATAGGAGTAGAATTTTTTCGTAGCCACCGTATTTGTAAGATGTTATATAAACCTGAAAGGAGCGACATTCAATGGAATTTCTTTCCCAGCGAAGCGGTTAACTTAAGGGTTTAGAACGCTAAAAGTCGTGGCTTAATCCCTGAGGCGGGGCCCGACATGGCCAAGTGGTTAAGGCACTCGACTCGCAATCTGTGGGTCGCGGGTTCGAATCCCCGTCCCACCAAACATGCTCGCCCTTTCAGTAGTGGGGGCGTTATAATGTGACGGTCAATCCCACTAGTCGTTCGTAAAAGAGTAGCCCAAGAGTGGGCGGTGGGTGGTGATGACTAGCTGCCTTCCTTCTAGTCTTACACTGCAAAATTAGGGATGGCTAGCGCAGATAGCCCTCGTGTAGCTTTGCGCGAAATTCAAAAACAAACAATCCCTGAGGCGAGAACTAGTGCAGACAGCCCATTGCGTAATTTTGCGTTAAAACAGACAAACATAAGAAATCAATGGAAGTTCCACTAGACTAAACTGTATAGTAGTACACAATGTTTCTAGCTTAGTTAATTTGTATGGAGCAGAACTATAAAACTCTATATTGAGAACTTAGATTGATTAGAAATCCCTATATTGTTTCCACTACTTGTTTGCAATCCTTCTTCATTTCTATATAAAAAAAATTAATATTTTCCGAAATCTCTTTTTTTTACTAATTTGTAAAGTATTTACTTACTGATTTTTTTTAATTGAAATACTTTTGATTCGATAAAAAATGTGACATTTATATTTAACAGAGAGAGTGGAAAATTTTACTAATATTCTTGGAAGGATTTAAATCTTTGTAAGTAAAATAAATTGTGGTTACTGACATCATTAACAGCAGCTAGTTTTCCCAATTGAAATATTTTATTAACTTGTTAATGGTAAATACACGTGGGGTATTATATAAAGCAATTCACTTATTTACCAAAACTTTCAAAACATAACATTAAAGCGAGAGTTAGAAGACTGTATACCAGAAGCAAGTTTTTGTCATGTCACAAACATCTTCTTAAGCTTCACGATGAAACATTTCAGCAGTGTCGTTGAAACATGAAACGTTTTAAACATTTATAGGAATAATATGAAAATAAAGTCCAAACATTTACTTCTACAGCAATTACACTATTGGAAGTGCAATTAAAAAACAATAACAATAAGCCAAATGATTTCAGAAGATGAACCTTTCTTTGTTAGGGGTGAACAAAGTAATGATCAAAAAACGTTTAAAATATAAAACTATTCTTATGAGAGAATCTAGGTTAGTGCCATGAAGATTACAGTATTCAAAATGCTACTCCCCTGTGTTACTTTCATACGTCCTATATATATTTTTTTAAACTTGAGCAAAGTTTCAACAGAAATCAGGACATTGTCGTGGTTAGAATGGTTCAGTTAGTTCAATCTTTGACAAACAGGAAAGTTTCTTTTTGGTATTAATTGAAAACTTATAGTAATTGACACATTCTCGCAATATCTTCTAGATCGCCTGAAGCTCACGTTTCACACTGTATAAGATAAATATTTTTCTGCAGTGCAAGTTTGGAGAATTTAAAATATCTATGACATCATTTGTCTGATAGAATGGTACTAGTTATAACGAAATTGTAATTCTTACAGAATGACTTATTACAGGAGTGACAGACATTCGGTGATGACGTATATCTAACTTTTGCTTCTACTAGTGAACAAAGGTAAACTGAATTTATTTTTTCAGTAAAACATGATACTGTTTTGAATTTTAGATAATATGCTTTATAATAGAAATTATATTTGAATTTTGTTTAGGCTGAATTGTTTCATAGAGGTTTAGCCATACATTTTTTAAATTGTCTGTCAATTTGAGCCACGTTATCACGACTTTACACATGTAAATCTTTGTCTTCTTTTGGTTTTTAAATGAGAGTATCACTAAAATGTTTTGTTTCTTGCATGTTTTGATTTAAATCTAAAAGCTTTATTGTTCTTTTCTAGAGCCCCTCAGTCGCACAACGGTATGTCTGCGGACTTACAAGGCTAGAAACCGGGTTTCGATACTTGTGGTGAGTAGGGCACAGATAGCTATTGTGTAGCTTTGTGCTTAACTTCAAACAAACAAATCTTTTGTAAATATAATCCCGCGTTTGTGGCCTCTATAGTTATTGTCAATCTAAACTATTTTGGGCTTCTCTTTAGTCGGTAAGGTCATGCTGACCATCAAGTTTGGTTGACCTTGTGAGGTTTCCAACCCAACAGTCACGTGAGAGGATGATAGTTATCGCAAACTACGTTTGTGAATGACTTAGTTATCAACGTTTTCCAGGTTTATTTGTGTTTTTTTTTTCTTCAAGAGTTGCCATCTTAGAGTTTAATGGAGTAAACCGTATCTTTGTCCAATCATGTTGGTGTGTTTAATTTATTTCGACTATCTTTAGCTATGGTCCTTCATCTCTGTTTTTAATGGCATTAAAAGCTGTCTTTGGATTTTGTTGATTTTATTTCACGTTTTCTTTAGACATAATTGGCAAAAGGTAAACGAAGATCGTTTTTATATATTGGGAACCAGTTAACCCTCCTCTCTTCTACTGAATATTAAATAATTATAATAACCAAATTCTTGACCGCTCTCTGCTGTAAATTCCCAGATAGGAATACCACACATACTCAAATAAACACTTCCATGTTTTCAGAGTAGGTAATTGCTTCACTGATGAGCACGTGACCGCCTTACGTTTATTCCAAATCATGATTAATTAGATGACAGTTACACATTTCTTTGAGTATTCATTAGCATTTGAATTTTCTATAAAATCGAAACGGTTGAGAATGCTGCATCTAACCTATATCTTACCGTTTGTTTATTATTATTGGTATGTAAAAAACTCGTTTCGTTTCCTTTTCATGAAAATTGTCATTTAGATACGCTAATTATTCGTGAAAGTACAACATCAATGAGAAAATTAATCGTACGCAAGTGTTGAATGACTTGTACACCCTAAATGCATTCATAGTACTTCTGACGTCATCTCTAACAAGTGTTGGCGTCACAAAGATAAAACGGAGTATCTGAATATCGACTAGAGTGTGTTCATTTATCTTAAGATGTTCTATAGTTCACTGATAAATCGTGTATCGGAAGGTCGTTGTTCACTTTTCGATCATGTAGGATATACACTAAACATACAAACACAGATACAGGTGATCTCAGACTCGAGATCATCAAGATGCATAATGTTGAGGAAAAAGATCCATGAAATTCATCAAATAAGAATGATTTTAGAATGAACAGGATATACGAACAGGAGTTTTATACGTGGACAATATTTTGGTTCCTGTGTTGAGGCATTAACTAGGTCGAAATAATTATCTAACAAACGTCTCTGCACTGAGATCGAAATGTCAGCTAACTCTAAAACTAAAGGTGGCTGGTAAAATAAAAACAAAACAACAACATATATATATATGCTAGAGCTGTCACTAAAACGTGAAATTATTAAGTAGACTAACGCAAAAGTTATAAAAATTATTGAAGAAGAAGAATTAACGTAAGAAAAGTTGTTCCTTCTTATGGTTTGTTATTATAAGTTCGTTGGACATAAAGGAACAACATACTTGTCTGACAGTTTTATAATTCCTCTTTCTTTACTCTTGGTAGCCTTCGAGAAAACAAGATTTTGTTTGTTTGTTTGTAGTTAAGCACAAAGTTGCCCAATGAGTTATCTGTGCTGTGCCCAGCCCGGGTATCGAAACCCGGTTTCTAGGGTTGTATATCCCCAGATATACCGCTGTACCACAGGGGGGACAGGAACCAAGGAGTAATTGTATTAGTGTGTGTGTGTGTGTGTGTTTATGTATTTTTCTTATAGCAAAGTCACATTGAGCTATCTGCTGTGTCCACCGAGGGGAATCGAACCCCTGATTTTAGTGTTGTAAATCCGGGGGGACAGTTGTATTAGTAAACTACTTTTTTTTTAGCGCAAATCTACAAATAGAGTTATTCTGCGCTTTGTCTACCGCAGGAAATCGAACCTCGGATTTCAGCATTGTAAGTTCATAAACGTGCCGCTGACCAACAGTTTAACAGCAGATTGCTAAGAATATATAAATTGTAAAAGGATAAGTTAAGCGATAACATAATCTTCCTCCACATTTCTTCAATTACTTTCAACATTTAAATAGACTAAAGCTTTTCTAACGTTACCATAAAATATCATGCATGCGACATGCAACAAATCTGTGGTAGTTTTTAAATTAATACAGAACTCAAATGATCCAGAAGAGAAATACATCATCCTAATTAACTCTTCCTTCTCTGATATACAGTGTTAATATTGTAATATTCGACGCTTTTAAAGTATTTTTGAAAGCCCCTGCTGTTAATTAAAGGTGTATTTCTTTTTATACGTAAATACTAAGTAAACATTTATCTTAGCTATTCTAAGGAAAGCTTATTTTACGTTTAAACAACATTAATAAATATATACATTTATACACATATTTGTAAATTTGACGTTATGCAGTAAATTCATAACTTTTTTTGCTATAATTCAGAAAAATGAGCTTCAATACATTTAGAGTTGTAAATACCTGTATATCTTACATGTATCAATAAGTGAACGCTCTCTTTCGGGGAAAAATGTAGTAAAATTTGAGAGAGAAAAGTCGGCTTGTTATATATATATATATATATACACACACACAAGACAGAGTAAGATTTTAACAACGCAATTCGATATAACGAAAAGTTCAAAGAAGTCTGAAAGATAAACATTTTTCTAAAAAAACAGAATAAAGAGCTGTTAGCAGTAAATAATGTACTCACGAGGGTAACACAAAGGTAGCTTTTAAACTGTAACTAGGTCCTTTAAACATACACCAGAGGGCTTTAAAATGTTTTTTTTTCATAAATCAAAGAACAGGTGTAACTGTCTTCAGTTTAATTGAAATATCTAAAACAAAAATATCATATTAAATTAAGAAAAGGCCTTCATAGCTACTTATTCATTCGTCAAAAGAGAAAACAAAAAAGTTATCAAAAAAAAATCCCAATAGACTTGTTTATTCGTGATATATTCAGAAACAATAACATATTCTGTAACAACTGAGGTTGTGCAATAAACAAAATCATCGAACCGTTCACTTTATATAAATCAAGTTTGTTTCACAGTTCTACTTTTTCCTCTATTTGTAAAATTCTATTTAAAATAATTTTTCATTTAAAATGAACTAATTTTTGAGGAGTGTTTATTAAATATATATTTGATATGTGAAAGCAAAATTTTAAGACACGCATTCTTTCATGCCATTAACTTCCAACAGGGAGCACTAAAACATGAAATGTATGAAATTCTATGAAAGTATAATTGGAATGAAGGAAGTTAACAGGAGATCGCTTTAGTAATGATACTTTGTAACTTTTCATTCAAAGATCGCCCATATTTTCATCATTGTCCATTTAGTAAAAGAAGTAAAAAAAAAACAACCCATCAAAAGTAAAATAAATTAAACATAAGCTTTCTACTTAGACTTAGATATATTATTTTCATTCACTTATCCATTAATCTATTTGTATCTTCAAAAATAAAGCCAAGTATCGTTTCCTGGCAATAAATTTTGTTGCTATGAATCATATAGTATCTCAGAAAATGATTGGAAAACACTAGAGAATTTTTTTTTTGGTATTTTTCTCTGCATTTTTTTTCAAGTTCTTATTGTCTGTAAGTTGATTTATTTATGCGAGTAATGCTTTGCTAACGATATTTTTTACGATAGTCTTTTCTTAATGAAATTAAAGAAAATGAAAACAAGTGAAACTATGGAATATATATATATATATGAAGCTTTTGGATACTTTCTATTGAACAAGTAAATATTGTTTGGGTTTACATTCTTAAACAAAAAAGTATTGATACTGTAATTGTCTCCCCCCTTTTTGTTTCTTTCAGGTATCCATGGTTATTTTCTTTAAAGTTTCAAGTTTTGTTGTTATCTACATGAAAAAAGTTTTCAAGTCTACTTAAATTTTCTTTTCCATATATATACTTCAACTTATATGTATTGAAGATTACAATCTTTAATATTTCACTCCTTTCAAATCCGCAAAGTGATTTCTTATTCTCGAGGTTTCTAGATGAACCACTTGGTCTAACTTAAGCGTCTTATCAAAGGACCACAGTCGTATGGACACAGATAAGACTTTTTTCAATCTCTCCGTTTAGTATTGAGCAAAGAGATGGCTATATGATAAAGTATATTAAGCGACATAAGAAGTAATATAAATGCATAAGAAATCATAAGATCAAAATTTACTACGTTTTCTGCTTAAAATGATTCATTTTAACAAAATCATGAGCTATACGATGACCACATATTCGTCTTCCACCACTAAAATCACAGCTCTTTCACAGAGTTCATCCCCTTTTTTTGCGGAATATCTTATAGTGTGGTTTGTAGGCTTAAATATTAATAATAGGAATATCAGTGCATTTAGTGATAACTAGACTTAATATGTATGAAAACAGGTTCCTTTCAGCAAAAGTAATTCTTATAAGTTTTGTGATGCATACTGGGTAATACTTGGTAAAATATGCAGTAGTGTAAAATCTGTTGAAAAACAGGTAAACATTTTCTAAATTATACTGCAAAAAATTGAACAATTTTATCGCGTATACAAATATTCAGAATATATATATACTATTATTCTGCTTGTTTGTATGTACGACCGTTACGTTTTCTGACCGAGAACCTGCTAAAAGAATCCGATGGAATTGCTACTTGGACACGTGAAAGAACACATTTTTGTCAGTTATGTTTACGATATGAAGGAAATCGGTGAAGTAGTTTTGGAGAAATATCATTTTTAATTTATTTTTGTTGACCTGCAGGACCCAGCTTATATATAGAGGTCTGGAACTGGGTCCGCACCCGTGGAAATTCCACGGGTGTTGACAACTAAGATATCATCACTACTCTCGCATATATATTTCTGCAATTAAAATATACAATTTTGTTAAAGTAATTTATTACCTATGGAATGTATCTATATTAACTATAATAACATGCAAAGGTAAATGAAACTATTTTGGATCAACAACTAATTTTAATTAAAAAAATATACAAATAAGAAAAATTATTAAATAAATCTTCAAGTTGCTTCCAGGAAAATATGTATATCATTACAATGTCATTACAACTTTAATTGCAAAAATATATATGCGAGAGTAATGATGACATCTTAGTTGTCAACACCCGTGGAAATTACACGGGTCCACTTAGTTATATATGATTACTTGATAAATTTTCTGTTGAAAAATTCATAAATGTCTCTTCATAACACGATTAGATAATTCCATCTATTTTATTTAAAAAATGATTACTATATATAAAAAAAGCTTAACATGTGTCTAAGTAAAATCAGGTACATACCAAAAACATACAAAACGATTTAGTTAGTACAGAGTTCAAAACTCGTGCCCTCATACTAATCTACAGTTTGAGAGATAATGGAGATGATGAGGAATGAGATATTTTAGCTATAGTAAAAACATACAATTAACATACTTTTTAAACAGGCTTTATAATCTTGTTGTATCCCCAACACAACCTTTTTCTAAAAATGCTCTATGAAGATATCATTACTATAGCCAAGCTTTTGGTTCTGTACACAAACATATTCAAAGAAACAGCTCAAACTAAGAGCCTGACGTACATACTTTTTTTACAGTTTGTTTAGAACAGAAGTTTGTGAAATAAAATTATATTCTGTTTTTAAAGATTTGTTGTATAGAATTTTATACAATTTTCGGGAAACATTCTTACAGGCTTGTGACCATGACAACCACCTATGTTTGTCATCCGATGGGACAGTGGATAGTTTATAGCCTTACAGTGCTAAAATCCGGAGTTCAATTCCCGATGGGACACAAATCGTAGATAGTTATTTGTATCATTTTACTATCCCTAAAACAAACAACTGTATGTAAAAAGTTGATAATGTGTTAATTATGACAAAAGTTTTCTATACATTTATTTATTCAATAAAAATAACATATATTATTATCAACTACAGCATTGTTCACACACTTTTGAAATGGGCTTACTAATACATATTTCTAACAGAACTTTCAAAATGTGCAACCCTGATTTTTTTCAAAGATAATCTCTATAGCCAGAGTTTTCAACAGAAGCTAAAATGAATAAATATACACGTATCTTCATTTGTATAAAATATCCATATCTGAATGATGTATTAAATCAGTTTAGGATATCTAATGGCTGATTTTTTGTTAAAGATGTTATAGGCTAGCTGCAACTGAAATAATGTATAAAACCTCATAGAAAGGCTTAAGTTGAGCTTGTAGATAGCAACACTTTAGAAATACTTGATTACAATAGTTTCATTTTTTAACAGTTTTATTTTCTATAAAAATCAGTTGTTTGTTCAAATTTTCTCCCTCAATGTTTTTATATGATGTAGCGAATAATGAATCACATTAATAAAGACACGTTTTGAGGTTTTTTTTTGAGTTAGAATGAAAATTTCTTAACATTTTCTTTAGAGCTTTTGGCGAGATTACCAATACAATTATTAACCTAAGATGAAGGTTGTAGAAAATAGAAACTTCTCTTTAACGTGTAATCAGGCTTGTCATCGGAAGTAAATGTCACACCTACACAAACCTACCATTCTGCTCCGGGCATAACACCGATCTTTTAAAACATTCTTCCTCTAGTTTTGTTTGTTTGTTTTAGAGAATAATACTTCGGTAGTAAGGCTATCCGTGTAGAATTGAAATAATGTTGTGGAAAGGGCGAAAGTAAGCGATAGATTAGCTGAAAACTCAGTTTTTTTTATTTCTTTGGAAAACACGGGAAAGCACTCGCTTGAAAGAAAAAGGTGAAAAAGTTATCAGATTTCACTTGACACTCCGGTGAAGAAAGTCCATCAAAAATACAAACTTCTTTATATTTTTTCAATAGAGTTTCTATTTTCAATCCAACCATCCAAGCCAAATCCTATTTCCAGCTGTATCAAAGAAAATATGTATTATTAACCCATATTTTATCCCTAGAAAAACACGGAAATAACTCGAACATGTATGAAAAACATATATCTATAGAGTACCCAAAACTATGTACTTGATTTAAAAACACCATAAGAACAAATGAGATTTGTTTTTAATTGTAAACAGATTTTCTGTTTGTTTGTTTTGAATTTCGCGCAAAGCTACACGAGGGCTATCAGCGCTATCCGTCCCTAATTTAGTAGTGTAAGACTAGAGGGAAGGCAGCTAGTCATCACCACCCACCGCCAACTCTTGGGCTACTCTTTTACCAACGAATAGTGGGATTGACCGTTACATTATAACGCCCCCACGGCTGAAAGGGCGAGCATGCTTGGTGTAACAGGGATTCGAACCCGCGACCCTCAGAGTGCGAATCGAGTGCCTTAACCACCTGGCCATGCCGGGCCAATTGTAAACAGAAAGGATCTAGTGAAGAGGGGCAGGGTGGGAGACAACACCCTGTTAGAAAGCTATGTATATCAAAGGGGCATGTATATCGTTTGATGTTCATGTTCCTAGCAGAAATCATATTTTCTATAACTCCATATAGTGGCACATAGTTAGTCGGTACCTGAAAAGGTAGCCATTCATACTGATGTTGGGATCTGCGGTAAAGAAACCTACGAACGATAACTGCCAACTTTCAGGCAATATTAAATAGTCTTAAGCATGGGATATCACGACAGTTTAAAAACTGAGGACATCATAACCTTTGAATATAGATTAATAATAGCTCTGGCGTAACCTAGTAAGCTTGAGAATTTGCTTTACGTACAGCTACACCCATGGAAATACTTAAGAGAGCCTCACTCGCAGCAATTAAAATATAGATTTATTTGTTTAAATAAAGCATAACATCCTGCTGCTCATCATGGGTGTGTATACACATAACGTGTGAATTTCAATTAAAATTATACTGACAAACGTGTAACTACACACTTCTGGTTGTTTGAATAATATCATGCTCATACTAGACATTTTTGAAACGAGGAATAAATAATTAAGTTTGAATTAATCCTAAAATGTCTCATACGTATTTTATTTATTTGCTCTAAATGCGTCAGTTTTTTTCATGACAGGCATTCTACTTTTTAATTCTAATGTAGTTTTCAATTTACAGGAAAACTATTTCTTTATATTGAAACAAATGTTAAAGGGCAGGAGTAAATTTTGTCATCATGTATCTTCATTTCTTATACAAAGCAGATGTTCAATTTGAAATTATTTTTATTGTTTTATACCGTTAAATCTTAACGTTGCTAGCGTGCCAGGCTGCTTATCGAAAGGTCCAACGCTCAAAACCACGCTATGCCACTCAACAAGCTCCGCACTTTCAACTATAGGCGCGTTGTTAAACTAACAATCGATCTCGTTATTCGGGTAAGATGAACTGTGTAGGCGGAGGTGTTATTAACCGGTTGTCCTCTTTATGGTCAGTAGTTCCAGATTAGGGACGATAATAGGTCTCCGATCTGGCCGTTTAGCCCGTGTGCCGCATATTGTTGAAAATATCCAATGTATAGAATTAGTTCATGTTGATTTGGAACTGTGTTCACTTATTACGTGACACATGGTCGCATACTTCATGATCTGCTTTCTTATTGGACGCAATATTCCGTCATATAAGAATGGTTTGAACGAACACTCTAGTAACAAAATTCAATCACTTTGGCTCAATCTTTATTCGCTTCAAATATATATATATATATATATAATCATAAACAGTGCGCTTCAGAATGTCATGCATGTCGTGTGTGTTAAAGGTGAAAAAAAAGGCGATAAAATCATAAAAAAAACAACAACAACTAGAGCTTTCGCATTAATTGCTTGAAACGATTCATCTAATATTTTCCTGGACTTTTGTTGTTGTTTTATTAACTCAAAGCTACACAACTAGTTATGTGGCCATCGCAGGGAATTAAACCCCGGATTTTAGCATTGTAAATTCGTAAACTGTCCGTTGATCCACCAGGTGGCTTATGAAGAAACTATTCTTTACTAGTGACGTACAGCGATCTCTTGTTATTCTACGATTTCCGTGTCGTAATTGCAAACTTTATTATTGCGTTTACGGAAATTGTCCTCTAACCTTGCTGTTGTAAAATACATAAACACGCAGTAAAATAAAACCTAGAAACTATATACTGAAATAAACAGAAACAATTAGTGTAAGAGAGAAATTTGTGTTTCCTCTTTCTGTTTAATTTAGAGTAAACTTGGGATTTTATTATTATTTTGATTGTTAAAAATGCTTCGAAAGATCAAAGATCCTAAGTTTACATATGATAAAATTTCCCACCATTTTTAACACTTATATCATTAAGATTTCGAAGCTCGTTAGTCTGAACAAGTTAGGTGATGATACTGAAATGACCGGTTCTGTTTGTTATTAAACGTTACTAGATAATGGGTTCGTGTACTTCTGATATTGTTGTTTTATTTTAAATAAATGTTCAGTCACGTTAAATTGTCTAGTCTAATCATCTACAGTGTGATCTTTCTTTATATGATGTTCATTCACAATCGTAAAACTAGAATTGGGGAAATACTTGGAATTTATAAGAATTCATTTGTATGTTCTTAAAAACAGGGCAGTTTTCACAATTATAGAGGACATTAATTGCCACAAGAACGATTTCACATTTGTCTATAAATTTTAACATTAAAACAAACGGGTATAAATGATATTCTAAAATCTTGTAAGAACATTCGAACATGGAGTGTATTTTTATAACATTCGAACATGGTGTGTATTTTTATAACATTCGAACATGGAGTGTATTTTTATAAGAACATTCGAACATGATGTGTATTTTTATAACATTCGAACATGGTGTGTATTTTTATAAGAACATTCAAACATGGTGTGTATTTTTATAAGAACATTCAAACATGGTGTGTATTTTTATAAGAACATTCGAACATGGTGTGTATTTTTATAAGAACATTCGAACATGATGTGTATTGTGACCAGTACAATACAGTTAATTTTTTTCCATCAAACTGAAAGTTTTGCTTGTCATTTTTACGCCAATAAAGTAATATATTTGTTCTATTCTGAAGTCTACTAAAATAACACATTCCAGGCTCTTTCAAGCACATCCGTACGTATTTCATTTAAAGTCAACGAGTAGCAACCACGCAGTGATTTCATATTATTTTCTACTCGCTAGTTTCAATTCAAATTAGCAGTCTGAAATGTTAGTCTCTCTCTTTGCAACCGATTCATAAAAAGAACTACACAGAAGAGGGTATGAAGATCTGTTGTAAACTAACCCGTCTGTCGGCCCCTTTCTCAACATGATTCTACGCTCTTATCGGCGATAGCATGTCTCTCACGGTGGCTGACAAATGGGCTTGTCAGTGTAGCCTCCTAGAGGTATAGTGATATGTTGTAAACAATATTCAGTCTTGGCAGATCCGGACAGTCACAATGACGTCCAATGCCCTGCTGTCATATTATGGATCTAACAAGGAGGTTTTTATCTTCGTTTGTATAGCAGTATCCACCTATTTATGTCTTAATTAACTCAACAGCTTAAATCAATTTGATATGGGATATCTGTACCGAATTAACCTGTTCGTGTCATACCTCTAAAACCGTTAATTAGTTTATACTTTTTGGCAATCTGATTTTAATTTATGATGGAATATGTCCCTTATTCATTCGAGTTGTTATCTATAAGTTGGTTACTTTATAAATATAAAGGTTGGCAGGAATCAGTAGATTTATAGTTCTAGTCAATCAATGTATGAAATCAAGTTCGTTAATCACTAGTATGACTTGTTATATTTATAAGGTGCTTGTGTTTGCTGTATGAATATAAATACTGGCGGTAACCAGTAGGTTTAGAGTAAAGTTAATCTATGGTTTGACCGCTATCTTTAACAATAATTAGTACATCTAAAAAATTATTACTTTTGTTTACTTGAAAGTTGAATTGTGTATTTAGATTAGCCTTATTTCAGGATTCCTAGAAGAAGTAAGTGCCTTATAATCTAAAATAAATAATCCTTATATTAATATTACTAAAACGATCTTTTTTTGATATAGTTTCAAATAGTTAGTATATTTTGGCTCAAAATACTTGGGTGAAATGTTAGATATCTCTAAAAAATTAAACAAAGGATATAACTAAGCTCGTATAAATTGGAGCACGTTCCTGAAATCTGTTGTTGTATATGTTTTGAGAAATAACAAGTGTAAACGTGGGATGTGACAAGTTTGAGTAATATTTTAAATAAAAAGTCTATAACTTTTAAACTGTATTACGCATAATGCATAGAGTACATAGAAACAGCATTTAATGAATCAAATTTTCCTACTTTTTTTTCGATAACTAACTAATATAATCGTTCATAACGCGGGTAATACTTTGTACCCTAGTAACGAAGGTCTTCATATTTGTATAGAATAATACTGAGTACTTTTACCACATTTGTTTAGTCTCAACAGACTTCTAAAGGGATCGCTTAATTAAAGTTCTTTTTTTTTATTTTTCCAATATGATATTAGTCCTAGTCGTTTTTCCGTTTTAGGAGAACCACAAAAAGGTACTTATCCTTTCAGTATCCTATTTGATCTTTTATGCTTTGATTATGCGATTTATAAACGTAATTTGAGTACTTTGTAAAATGGTTTAAGAATACTGAAAAAATAATATGAATTAAACATAGCTGTTTAGATTTGTTTGTTTCTTACTAAGCGCCAAACTACACAATAGGCGATCGGTACTTTGCCCACCGCTGGTATCGAAACCCGAATTTTAGTGTTGTAAGCCGTGAGATTTACCGCCGAACTACTAGTAAGCGAGTAAATGTTTTTCAGGATTATGTCAACCAAAAAAAGAAAGACGAATGTCAAGCATTTTCATAGGTGTAAAGGAAAGTAATCTGATGCTATTTTTTTTATTCACCTCCTACTTGTCGTTTTTAACGCTTTAGAAATGAATATTTGACTTATTATTTTCGCTTTAGTATTTATTATGACACAAAATGGGTTTTATGAGGTTAGTTTTAACACCTCTTTCAAGCAGTTACACTTGTGGTACTCATCGTACGCCATCTGATGATTTTAAATTTTACCATCTTTGTGAAAAAGTTTCCATTTTCAACTCGTGTCACCATATCATTATTATAGATTTAAATAAGATAAAAAGATTAATTTATTTTTTCAACATTCTTTTATTTTCTGATCATCTATAGAAATATTTGAATTAATTGCCAATTCTGATCCTCACCCTATCGGCGGTCTTCTAAAGCGAGAAAAAACGACATCTAACCAAAGTGTATGTCTCTTTGTCTACATGTCTGTCTGTTTGTCTGCTTGCCTACGTGTCGATCATTTTGTTTGGCTATCTATCTGCTTTAAGCTTTCTTGGATAAGTAGGAATATAGATCGTTTTTAAAAAATAGAAAAGTATAAGAAAACTCGAAATATAAAAGTTTAAAAAATATAATAAAATTCATATCCTGAGTTCTGTAAAATCTTTGTTTGATTTAGCACGTCAAGGTGGCGCTTCATTAGTTAATGATACTTAATATGTACAGAGAGAGACAAGCAGAATATAGAAAAAAAGGAACTACACATAGACAGTGTTGAGTGTATTTTCAAATCTTTGTTGAACCGATAACTACTAAGTATTCTTCTATTATTATTTAGTTTTGAGAAAAAAAGGAACTACACATAGACAGTGTTGAGTGTATTTTCAAATCTTTGTTGAACTGATAACTACTAAGTATTCTTCTATTATTATTTCGTTTTAACTTATTCACCAGACTTCTTTTATTTTAAATTAACCACTGTTGTCTTTCGAATCTGATGTCTCGACTCAATGTAATGCGCCCATATATATAAAACTATTTCACAAATCTGTAGTCCGAATTAAGATCTCATAAAGTGTTTCCTGAGACATCGCTGCCTTGTATCTTATAATTTCTTGAAAGTTCAGTTGGGAAATACGATTGATTATTCACATGAGATTTTTTTTAATGTTCATACATGAGAAAAGTTCTTTTTTACCACGCGCTTATAAATGCAGATGTCTACTTACGAACAAGTCGGGTGTGTTGTGTATTCCAACACGGAATGTGCTTTTGACATATAAATTGTCTCTGTCTCTCAGTCATTGGAGAGATAATGTTTTGAAACAGATCGATTCTACGTCAGATTTCTATTGCCCTGCACTTTACAGAAGTTTGTAATGGGCAACTTGCCACGCATGCGCGTTACAGCGATTAGCGACAGGGCGGGGATAGAGCCCAACTGCCAGGCCTACAAGTAGATGAAGCAGACTTAGTGCGGAGTGTAGTGTTGCCCACGTTACTTGGTCTCGAGGTATAACCCCGATGTTAAGAGTTATCTTTTAGAAGGCAGGTAGCCTCCTCTAATCTATTATCACCATGGTATTACAAGTAAGTAGTTGGAAGCTGACAGAACTTTAAAATATAAACGTTTCAGATATTTTACGAGAAAATCCACAACTGGGACCTTTCCAAAATTGTTAAACTGACTCGGAAAATGGCTTTTGGTCAGCGTTTACTATTAGTCTTAATCTTACGTGTTGGAAGAGACTTTTAAGATTGCTTAAACTTAAGCTACCTCATCCTCTGTTGTTTTCATGATGTCTGCTAATTCCATCCGCGTTGAAAAACTTAGAACAATTCGCTAAAATAATTTCAGATTGGCGCTGAAGACACTTTGTAAAGCTTTGAGGTTTTCGCGAACATTTGTTTTAATGTTCTTATAAAAAAACAACTCACAAAGTTTAAACTCGCAGGCTCTCTATTAATGTCTCAAGAACGAGACACGGCATTCGAACTAAAATAGATTGAATGAAAGCTTAACAAACTTTCACCGACACGCTGGAACCAACTATCTTTGAACTAAAGCCATAGTAGATATTAAACTCTCGAAGTGCTATCAGAAAAAGGCCCGATCTAACGGTTACGACATCGTTTGAGAACAACAACGGGGCAAAGGTGAACGGCGATGACTTCGGGACAGGACAAGGCTTGTCACACTAGTGTTATCAACGCCTTATCAGTAAGTATACTTTACTCATGCTGGTTATCATATAGTGTATA
Source organism: Limulus polyphemus (assembly GCF_000517525.1). NCBI lineage: Eukaryota > Metazoa > Arthropoda > Merostomata > Xiphosura > Limulidae > Limulus > Limulus polyphemus. The sequence goes on along the minus strand of NW_013665842.1, from coordinate 89,544 downwards.
TATACCTCGGTACGTGGAACGTTGAGGCCAAAAATTTAACTATGTACGAAAAGAAAAAGAAAAGAAAATAACGAAAACCTAAATAATAAAAAACTGGAGAAACCTGTTGAGATAATGATGAGAAATAAGCGCAAACCAGTAACAAATTCCGTGAGCACATTTTAATAGGTGTCTGAAACCGCTAAAGAAATACCTTCAAGAACTGTTAGAGTCGTTTAGTTTTAGGCTTTATCATTCTTTACTCTATTGTAGTTCATTAAACAGCGAAGATAACCTGACTGCCATAGTCACCAGTCCGCTCAGGTAGTAGGTATAGCGAACAAGTTGTTCTCTGAGTCTATATATGGCGACTACTTTAACTGTGTCATTAAATACCGCGATTTTAGCTTAGTTTGAAAAACGCTTGCATTCTTGGTATTATTTACCTCTAACGTGTGTGAATGTGACTAATTTTAAAGTTGAATACTGTAAGTTAGCTAGAAAAGAGTACATCCGGTTAATCCAGGAAAGTTCGGGTTTTGATGTCACGATTCGCTGCTGTCTTTCATGTGTAATAATAATGATAACAGTTCGATTGTTGCAATACAATAGACCTATTTCATGTCACGACAACAATCACACATGCGCCAACAACAACAAGTGTATTCCATTAATTCTACGGAAGGTTAATAATACGAAATCATGGAATTCAAATGAGCATGTCCAGTGCACGCTTTATTCGAAACATCTGTTTCATCTCATGTGAGAGAGGATTCTGACGCTACTTGATTAAAGCAATATTATATTATTGGAGAAATTAAAAATATGCACGAATTTTATAACTTATTTAACTATTTATGACTTCATAAAATCAAAGTTTAATTTGATATAGGTACATATGAAGCTCTAATTTTCATAAAAGCTGAAATAATACAAATATGTTTAAAGTTACCGACATCAAAGTATATGAATGAATATATAAGTTACAAAATTAAATCATATTAATTTCAGAAAATTTAACTTCTCAGAATTATCAACTGTTCGAAACAGTTGAACCGAATAGTTGGGCATTATAATTCATCTTCTGGACCTTTCTAACAGAATCGATAAGTAAAAAAATTAGGAGTGACTTGAAATTAGACTGAAACATTGTTGTTGACACTAGACCTAACGAAAATATTTGAAGTATTCATAATCTAAACATCTGTTAAACCTATTTGCTTTGACTCCATGAGGAAAAAATTCTCTAAAACTTTTCCCGGATGTTTAAAAAAAGTAAAAAAGTTTTAGAACTCGCGAGAACTAAAACAAGTCGATTATACGAAATGAAAAAGTTTTTGAAGTAAACGGTAAGTCTGAGGGCTTATAATACTAAAAATCAGGTTTCGATACCTGCAGTGAGTAGAGAAAAGATAGCCCATTGTGTACCGTTGTGCTAAACAACAAATAAACAAAACATAATATATAAACTAATTAGAACTGAAACTAGTGCTAGACATTTCAAGAAACTGAGGAAATATCTAGAATTAGTCTGAATTCAAACTAGCCTCTGAAGTTTGAACAAACCAACGAAATTTCTATAGGTGTCCGGAAAGAAATCTAGTCCAATAATTTCAAGAAACTGCAGGAAGTTCTAGAACTAGCAGAAATGAACGTTGCCCTAGATATTTAAATTAACTGAAGTATGTTCTAAAGCTATTCAGAACTAAAACTTGTCTTAGACATCTCAGCAAAATAAAAAAAAGCTCTAGAGCTTGAAGGAACAAAAACGAGTTCAATACATTGAACAAATGTTGTAGCACTAGCCAGATCTGAAACTTGTAATGGACGTTTAAAAAAATGAAGAAAACTCTAGATGTTTTCATAGATGGTGTTTGTTCAATCTTTTCACAAAAACAAAAAAAATCTAAAAATATTTAGAGGCATAATCATTCGTCGGTTTGTAACAAAATTAAAACATTCTCAAAATATAAAAGCCGAAGTTCAACGTTCGCTTCTGAATGGGCTAGAAGAGAAAAAAATGTATAAGTTTTCTTGTTTCTCAACAGAGCGTATTAAACGTTTTACTAAACAGCTTGAAGGTCTTGAATTAGATTCTTACCCGCAACCAGAGGAGAAGAAGAATGTTTTGAACCTTCTATTCCTTGACATACAGAAAAATCTAAAAGTCATAACCTAGACAATTTTAGGATTTTCGAGAAGTAACCAGGCTTAGCACGCTATGTCTTTCTTTTTCATTTGATATAAAGCTGAGGTAAAGTTCAAAAGCTAAAAATACTTTTTTTTTTTTTACATTTTATGATCAGATAAAACAAAACAATCAAAACCTATCCCTCTTATTCCCAGACACAGAAAAAAGAAAGATAAAAAATGTGTAAATCTTAAATTCTCCTCAGAAGTCGAGGAAAAACAGTAGAATATTCATATTAAATCATATACAGTAGAAAATAAAGGAAAACGAAACTTCAAGTAAAATATACCAAACCTTTCTGTATTTTTATGATCGCTGAATCAGACGAACATTACAAATATTATATTCAAAGTTACACAAAATCCTTATTAAAAAAGTATTATAAAGTACAACAGAATATATTCCTCAGAATCTCTATTTGGGAAGTTAGCTGTATTCCACATTATAAATTCTGTATTCCACGTTATGAATGCTGTATTCCATGTTATAAATGCTGTATTCCACATTATAAATGCTGTATTCCACATTATAAATGCTGTATTCCACGTTATAAATGCTGTATTCCACGTTATAAATGCTGTATTCCACATTATAAATACTATAAATATACATTTGTACTATTACTAGCTTATTATGCAAGTTTAGTGAAACCTCAAAGATTGTAAATGATCTTATATTTCATAAATAGAGCATTAAAACTGTATGATGTGCTACAAAGCTGAATTTTCTAGAATATGAAATCTGAGGTAGTTTCCACGTGTTAAGAAAATCTTTCCGTTATTATTATTATTATTTTCCATTTCGCTTGAGGTTTAGATTTCATGTATCCTGTCTGCATCAGCTATACTTGGCTTACGATACAAAGATAATATTACAATGATCAATATTGTTTATTGCTTTTAAATCTTCATTATAAATTTTTGGCAAAAAAAGAAACAAACAAATAGTTCAGTTACATTATCGTTAAGTAATTATCCTATTTACTTTTTTATTGTAATTTTAGTTATTTGTCCAAATGGTTGCAACAAATTTTAATTGCAATAAAAAATAAGGCTATCGTTTAATAGCATCTTAAAATGTAATTACATTTTAGCCCCCACCCCCTTAGTGGCTCAGCGATAAGTCTGAAGGTTCATACTGCTGAGTTTTTGATATTGTGGTGGGTACAGCAGAGAGAGCCCATTGAGTATCTTTGTGCTTAACCTCAAATAAACAAAACATTTTTATAATGTACAAATCCTGCTTCTGATTGATGTTTTAAGAATGAAATTCTCTTTAGGTAATTAAGGGTGGTTAAAATGCTACACTATGGATCCGAGGGTCCATGACTGGGGGGTTACGCTGCCCGAAAAAAACCCAACAACAACAAAATGGTACTCCGCATTTTGAGCCTCGGGGGCGTTATAAGAGTGACGATGAAATCCCGCATTTCGATTCCAGTAGGGAGTTGGTGGTGAGTGCAGTTGAGTTACTGTCTTCCCTCTACTTCAAAATTAGAGACAGCTAACGCAGATATTTCTGGTGTAGTTTTGTCCGAATGACCGAAACGAACTGTTTAAATAAAAGACAAACAGTAGTTCAAACAATTTCTCAATATTATAAAACATTTCGAATCCTAGTTGCACTCATCACCACACTTAATGTTTTATGCAAAGCGTATATGTTATTTTCACTTCTACCTACGTCTCGTGTTATAATCTGAAGAGCAAGTCTCATAAAGAGAACGAGCTACGAAATAAGAACTTGAGAACTGATAATTCTTCATTTGTTTACAATAGAAAGTTAAGTATCCATTACATGCTCTTAGCAACGTGCGTTTACGAGTTTCCAGTGTAGCGCCTAGTCTAGCAAAACGTACGGATGTATATATAGGGTGTCTGTTTTAACAGTTTCCTTTGAGAATCACTAGTGTTACGATAAAACAGAAACACAAACTAAAAACAAGTTTCTTTAAAAGCGATAAGTGAGAGTCACTGCTTGTGACGCTCGATTTTAATTGTCTTACAGTAACTAGTTTGGCTGTTTGTAGAAATAGGCAGTGGTGTACGTTTGAGAAAGTTACACACATTATATAATACCTTCACTTAGTATTACTTCCGAGAACGATAATTGCACTGTTTCAGAATGTACCTCATTAACATCACAAAAAGATGTGACATCCCTTAAGAGTTACGTGATTAGTACTTACTAGATGGCAGCACGGTTGTACCGGTTCTCCGGTATCGTTTGTTTATTTGAATTTATCCACAAAGCTACACAATGGGCTATCTGTGCTCTGCCCACCACGGGTATTGAAACCCGGTTTCTAGCGTTGTAAGTCCGCAGACATACCGCTGTGCCACTGGAGGGCTCTCCGGTATCAACGAAGTTAACGAAGGCGCGCTTCCCACATAATGACACTTTATATTCTAATCCCCTTTTTAAATATACAGAGTGGCCCAAAATTAGGTATACAGTTGCATGTATACTTCTTTTTTTTATGATGAGTATTCGAGGGGAAAAAATGTACGGTAGGAAATCGCGGAATGTTGAAGAACTGAAAGGATACATCACTGACGCATTTACAAAACTTGATGGACAGACAGGCAGGTGTCAGAAAGTTTGCAGAAGTGTGACAGGCAGACTCCAGGATTATGTGAACAGCGACGGGTTTCAATTTGAACACCTGCGGGATTAACTTTCCCATAATTCTATGTTATGTGTAAAGTGCTGTTCAATAAATTATCAATCATCAACTGTATACTTTAATTGTAATTTAATTACTTAAAGTACATTATCAATTATCAACTGTGGGCCACCTTGTATATATATATATATTTAAACAATCGGAGGCACACTTTAAAAGAAAAGATTATATCTAAGTTTTAAATATTTTAGTTACTTTTATTATAAAGCACAAAGCTACACAGTAGACTATCTGTACTCTGCCTACCGCGATTATCAAACCTCGATTTTTTTTGCGTTATAAGCTCTATGATTTACCGTTGAGTCGCTGGAGGGCAATATTTCTATTATGAATGAATTGAAACAATGACAATTAAATATTGCCGTAAATTACAATTATGTTTATGTTATCAACTTATAAAACGGAAATGTTTGCTGAACACATTTTTGCGAACATAAACGGCCATTACATTAATCAAATACTTTCAACAGAAATCAGGCTATATAAAATAAGGAATCTATTTTTCCAGTTTTGTAGAATATTACGCAAGCGATAAATGTGTTACTTGATGTTCAGTGAAAACGAGCAAAACCATTAATCATCTTGTTGGACTTATAAACCCAGAACTACGTCCTACGTTTGAATTATAAACCCAGAACTACATGCTACAAACAAATATTCTTTATGTTTTTAATTAATTGATAAAATTACACCAAAAAACAGTAAAATGAATCTGTCTAGTCTGTCTGTCATAGTTTCATATCAGAATTCGAATCCCCGTCCCACCAAGCATGCTCGCCCTTTCAGCCGTGGGGGTGTTATAATGTGACGGTCAATCCCACTATTCGTTGTTAACAGAGTAGTCCATGAGTTGGCGTTGGTGGTGATAACTAGCTTTCACTGCTAAGTTATGGACGGCTAGCGCAGATAGCTCTCGTGTATGGACATATGTCGGAAAATAAAATAATGACACCCCCTGCTGGTTGAATTTGATGTAAAATATATAATTAGGGCTTCATCCTATACCACCATCTAAATACATCAGTAGTCTAACAAAAGACCGATTATGCTAATGCACAAGGATACTAACAACGATACATAACAGGCTATCTGCTCTGTGTTCACAGCGAGGAATCAAACACAAGGATTTAGTGTTATAAGTTCGCTAACTTGCCGCTGAGCCATCAGGGGCTTTTGTTTTCAAACTATTAATTTTCAACAAGAATGAACTTAAACGAACCATGCACATATATATTTGTATAGGTTCTAAAGTGCACGACTACATTGTTCACATCGTTCTTTTTTCTTGTAAGTTGTATTTATAAATCACTCATTCTCAGGCAGTTCATTTCGGCAAATACTAGTTATCCTATCGGATTTTATTACATTTTGTTTCTTCTGAGAATTGTGTAGTAAATTATTTCCGCCGTGAATCTGAAACCAAGTTGTGTGTCATGTTATGTCTAAATTTTACCTTGTTTTATATATAATACATTGAATAATTCTGACATTTGAAATGTATTATACGACATTCTTAACGTCATACTTAGATTTATGATGTATTGTGTAACATGTTTCATCTATTAATGACATATTTAATACAATATCAATCACGTCATTTACGTAAGTTGTGTCTCACATACATTATCCATGTTTGTTTCTTTATGAAAATCGTGGCGAACCTCTAATCATTCTTAATTAATCTTACGCGTATGTCTTTCTTATATACTACCTTCGGTATGTATTCACATGTGTGCTGCTACCTTTTATATGTGTTCACGTGTGTGCTCCTTATAGTCATTTGTTCAAGTCGTAATTATTATACATATTTCGTTTTTGGACTTCCTTATGAGCCATGATTTAAAAGGAATGATAATTGACAAAAATCCCTTTTGTGGTAACTTTACGGCCTACGAAGCTTTCAGTTGTTGATCAAGATCTGTTTGATAACAACACTAATGAATGTAGGATATGTGTTGATTACCACAGGAAATACAGGTCAGAGGGGGTTTGTTGCTATTGTTTACGCCTCTTTTAAATGTAAGCGTTATCTTATCAAATGTGGTAACTCTTCCGAAATTTGGTATTCACCCTTGATATTTGTTTTTCTTTCAGCTTTAAACACTCATGACATGAGTAAGACCGAACTTCATATTTTGTTGACAGCATTTTGTGTAATAGAGCTTAACAGATTTCAACAACAAATTTCTTCAAACTCAGAGACCACAAATATCATTTGTCGTATTAACGCAAATAAAATGTTTCTGAACTCAGTAAGGTTTCAAAGTAATCTTTAACCGTTATTTTACTAAAATTATTTACTATTAAATTTGATTAATCATATATATTAAATATATATATATAATAAACTGTATATTTATCACACTTACAAAGTGGAGCGTTATGTTTTGCATTAGCTTTGCTATTTAACCTATATAATACCCAAACTATAATTATTTGGTTTTACCTAATTTTTATACTTGTAAAGAAATTTTATATTCTTAAAAAAAAACCTTTACAAAAATGAACACTTCTGGTTACTATTGTGAAAAGTCATATAAGTAAACTGGTTATTAATATCAAAAATTATATAAATAAACTTTCTCTAAAACCTAACTTTCATGTTCTTCACCTATCTTGCAGCAATAAGTTTTGGAACTTATGTTTATCGAAAACAAAAGTTCGTAAAATCGCGGTTCTTTCATGAAGGGCCTGGCATGGCCAGGTGGTTAGGGCGCTCGACTCGCCACCCCACCAAACATGCTCGCCCTTTCAGCCGTGGGGGCATTACCAGTGACAGTCAATCCCACTATTCGTTGGTAAACAAATAGCCCAAGAGTTGCCGGTGAGTAGTGATGAACAGCTGCCTTCCCTCTAGTTTTTCGTTTGTTTGTTTTTAATTATGCACAAAGCTACTGGCTCATCAGTAAGTCCCAGGACTTATAACACTAAAAATCAGGTAGCCTACTGTGCAGCTTTGTGCTTCACAACAAATCTACTTTATGAAAACATGAATATTTTAAATTTAGAACTGATAATGTAGTTAATTGTCCATAGTGCGTGTCAAACTGTTTAGAATCAACACTAAATTAAATAACTTTCTTAGTGGTATTATTGATAAAACACGGCTCATATTCAGAACAGTATAAACCTGACACTATATATAGAGAGAGGTATAGATAGCGGAAATTTTTCATTAATGAACCTTAGGTAGACGCGATTGCCTCTTCCTTTCCTAAAGTTCATGTGAGATATAAAGCCTGTGATGACAAAAACGTTTCACATTTCCAAACAAAGTCATTTGAACGTATACATAAATCAGTGCAGCTGGAAGCGATGGCCTCCAAAGTCCAAGTCTCATATGTACAAATAAGAATTACTTCTTCTAATTACAGTGGATTTACACTTACATGTTGACGCATGTGTATTAATATGTCTGGAGTTCAAAGTATTATTACACTCACCATAACTTATAAATGGCGTCTTCCGGTGTCATATGCAAAGAAGACATTCGAGATATAGCCTCAGACAGTTAGTCCGTTTTATTTGTGACTTGGTAATGTTTCATGCATTTATATATATATATAAAGTACAAACGAGGAGCTTTAGTTTAATGCATTACAAGCCCTTTTTGTGTCGTTGTTGAAACTTAGCCTGCTCTACGTATTAGTTATGATGATTATGATGGTCAACATTAAAATCTCACGAAACATATTGTCAAAATGGTACGTTCCTCCTGAACTAATTCTATCACACTAACTCGTTCCATTTGTCTTGAACTTTAGCTCTTAACAGAGGAAAGGTAAAGGTTCTCAAGAAATTATGTTAAAAAAATTCATTCTTCAGTGTGTTTCAGAGATCTGTTAATATATTCTTTTTTACTCCTGTACTTTGGCGACTATTACGGCGATCCCCATTTTCAGAAACCATGGGAAAGAAAAAAATGAATGTCATAACGTCATTTTTAGGTCCGCAAAATCAATACTGAACATCTTGCAGGTGGATTAGTTGCAAGTATTAGCGATGACCTTGAGCGACTATATTGTTCATGCTTAGACAGGTGCCATCTGGACATTCAGGAATGCGACAGGCTAGAGTAGGCGGAAGGGGCTTGTGGTCGGCCGCGATTATAAGGCGACTATGAATGTTACAACCCAATATTTGTTAATCAAAAAACATCGCCTTATAATCGGACCACTGCAGTAATTTCCGATCAGATTCAGTCTCTTTTCAAACATTTGTCTGTTGTTTACCTTGTTAAAATTTTAATAATGAATTAAAATACAACGTTTCATTTACAAAGATGTTTATAAAAATCTTCAAAGGCAAACACTCTACATATTACACATTTCGACACCTGAAGACGGCGTAGACTCTGGTCAACTTTGGTGTTGTAATATTTTTTAGGACAGCGGTACTCAATCTGTAGTCCGCAGTATTCTTTCAGAATATCCGTGGAATGGCTGCATAATTACTAACGGAAGTGGTGACATAGTATATATATATCCCATTGTGGTCCGCAAGATTAAAAAAATCAGATAGTCCAGGAACAAAAAAGATTGAGAACTACTTTTTTCATGTGATGTGGAATTATATCCTTGAAGACTTCACGTGATATTCCTGTCTTAATTATCGTGAATGTCGTGTGTGTATACTATTAGGTCGTCAAGAAATTAATGTCGCGTTTTGAACACTTTCATTAACCACTCCTCAAAATACGTACATCACGTATAATAGATGAACGAACTACCTAAACGTCACGTTAGTGTAGCCTATATAATGTGTAAGATTTAGTACACTTTAATCCCTTAGTGATGGCACACGACGAGACACACATTCGGCAAGTAATGCTGTTTGAATACAAGAAAAGAAACAACGCCTTTGTAGCCACAAAGAATATCAAAGAAGTTTATGGAAATGTTTTGAACGTTCGTAAGTGTCAACGATGGTTCAGCAAATTTCGTTCAAGTGACTTTAGCCTTAAGAACTATGATGGCAGGAGCAGACACGTTGGAATTGATATTGATGCCCTGATGACGCTTGTTGAGTCTAACCCAAGACAACACACTCGCGAAATGGCCCTGAAATTGCATATCTCTCATGAAACAATACGTAAACATCTAAAGAATATGGGAAAACACCATAAAGAAGATTATGGAGTTGGGTTGGGAAGTTCTCCTCCACCCACCATATTCAACAGATATGGCACCATCAGATTACCATCTTTTTCGTTCGCTGCAACATCATCTTAATGGGAAAATGTATGCAAAT
>NW_013665842.1:60562-78438 GCF_000517525.1 Limulus polyphemus | reverse complement strand
ATTGTAAGATGGAAAAACATCATCGATAAGAATGGAGACTATTTCATGTAATATATGTTTTGATATATAAGTTGTTCGGGTTTTTCGTCTGAAAAAAAAGTGACATTAATTTCTTGACGACCCACACACAAAAAAACTCTGGAGGGTAACTATTTCCCCTTGACCCTCCCCGGAAATCCCAAATATGATTTGATGTACCTTTTTTGATGGGATCTTTAGCCCTAAAGTTTGGTTGTTTGTAGTTAAGCACAAAGTTAAACAATGGGCTATCAATGCTTTGCCCACCACGGGTATTGAAAGCCTGTTTTTAGCGTTATAAGCATTCAGACTAAAGCTGTGCCACTTAGGGGACTAGCTTTATTAATTAAGTAGATAAGAGGATCTTAAATATTTATCTAATTCATTTTCTAGAATATCATAAACCGATCCTCTTAGTTTTTATGTATATCAGGTGATTCGTAAGTGTTTAGGAACGATTAGTATTTTTAACGACTGGCCATGTATTATAGATTTTAAATTGCTTTTGACGAAATGTATTCTAATACGATAGGTAAGAACACTACATAGTTAATTAGCTATAAACACTACCGTGTTTATTTTTAGTTATGATATATGTAAGTAGTTTGCTTGGATCTGAAATTACTATTAGGTATATAATTTAACAATGAAATAGATATTGTGTTATCAAGATTAGGTTTTTTTTCAGCAAATGTATAATTAATTAAACATGAAATATCCATTTTGGTATAACCTTATATGTTTAATTATATTCCAACATTTCCAATGTATTTTACATAATAATGATGGAGCTTGTGGATGGAAATGGACTCAAAAAGCCGAATAATCAATTATGACGTTTCTCGGTACACGTAATAGATCCTAAGAACATTAGTTTTGTTATAAAGCTGAGTAAAACCCATGAAACATTTTCTAGCCGAACATATTTTGTAGCATCGAGCCCATGATCGCTTCTTGTTTGTTTCTGTGCTTCTAGTTATGAGTATTTGTTTTTGATATTGTTATCTGGAGTAGTTGGCGCAGACATCTACAAAAAGAAAAGAAAGATAGAAAAAAAAAAGAAGGCTTATGCGACAATGTGTCTTCTTGGACCTTGACACGACTTCTTTGAGATTATTTAAGCAAACGACATTTTGAGCGTAGTCAACTACGTAGGGGTTTCGACTGAGACGCCTGGGTTCGATATTATGACAATAGATCGTAGTATCAGTCAATGAAAAAGCCGGGAATAAAATGGAGAAGACATTGCACCTTGCATGGTTTTAACAATTATTTTAAAAATATGACACATTGTTGCGTATTCTTCAGATTTTCAACTTGATCTATATCTCGTGCTTAATAATGATTTGGCGGTTTAGGTTATCCCAGAAAATAAGTAAAAAGACTGAATAAAATTCCCAAGTTTTATGGTATAAAAAGAAAACACTTTTACAAGCTTCCGTTCTGTGGCTTTCCTCTCAACTAGTGAATGAAGTTACTTTCTTAATTTTTTTTAACAACAATATAAAATGTTTTCTAAAAAAAAAAAAAGTGGAACGTCTAACGCTTATTATATGTTTGAAGTTTGAAAAGTTTTCTTCAAGGTCCAACAGTATCCGTTTTGTTGTACACTGCATTGTGATTCTTTTGCGTCATTCTTCAAAACAGGTTTATCATTTGTTCGTATTATATTATTTTCTTTAAAAAAAATAGAGAAGTACAAAAACAAAAAAAAAACAACAACAACATTTTTTTAACTTCATTTAAACTTCCACTGCCCGGTTATACGAGAATTATATATAAAACACACACACACACATTAAAGAAGCATTTTATTGTGTTAGCAAGCGCGAATAGTACCTTTTGTAAAACTTTCTACTGGCATAAATATGTCTGAAGGAAAATTGGCCATGTAAATTATATGTTAAAATACCGAAAATCTAGGCCTATATTTGTGAACTACTAAAGTATGATGAAACTGGACGTGTTACATGATGTTGGTCTCTTCTCACAAACTTAAGATTAATTATGAAAATTGCTGCACCAGGATTTCCGTTTTTATAATAAATATTTCATTTAAAGTAATAAATAACCAACATGTATCTCTACTTAATCTCACCGGGCAATAAACGTTAGTGCAAAGGAAATCGAGGTGTATGCTGGTGTAGAAGCAAGAAAAATATTTCAGTAGCAAAACAGTTGCTCAATATCAAATATTTCAAAAATAAGAATTTGTTTTTCCAAGAGAAATAACTAGGTATGTTGGTATGATATTTTATACTAAGTCACATATTTATTATATTATATGCATGGTATTTCATCTACTCTTATTAAGCATATTCGGGTGTAGTTACCTCAATTAAAAGTTTAAAATTTCATAGCGGATATTATTATGCTTAATTGTTTATGTTTTATCAAGATTAAAACATTGTAGTATGGAAAGTATAACACCATCGCTTACGAACATTAACTAAGGAACATCAGAGATGTTAGTTGTTAAAGGGGTTGTCTTATATTTGATTGAGCCAATAAAGTCAGAATAATTTTATAGCAGTATATCCCAAACGACCATAAGATTAACGTTTTATCTATTTTCAGGCTCATATTAAGAATAGATTTACGTTTTATAGCTCATTATATCCAATAAGGGTGGTTTCATCATTTCAACAAGTTGAAAAAGTGTCCGTTTTAACTAGTTTTGTTCATGATAATATGAAACGTCGAGTGAGGTAACAAGAACGCTTATACATCAATCTATAAAACTGAGAGGTTAAGAAACATGGGTGCAAAGCTGCACAGCACATGGTTAATCAATATAAAGATGTTCAGAAGAAACGCTGGGCAACACGAGGTTAAGCCGTATACAGATGTAAAGCCTGATAACTCGTAGTTAACCAGTATATAGAAATCCAGAAGAAAGCTGGATAGCACGAAGTTATTTATACTGATTTATCCAGATGTAAAGCTGGGCAGCATAAGGTTAACTAGCATAAAGTATCCAGATGAAAAAATGGAAGCTGGACAGCACATGGCTAATCAGCATAAGGGATATCCAAATGTAAAGCTGGGCAGCATAAGGTTAACTAGCATAAAGTATCCAGATGAAAAAATGGAAGCTGGACAGCACATGGCTAATCAGCATAAGGGTATCCAAATGTAAAGCTGGACAGCACATGACTAACCAGTATCAAGGTATCCAGATGTAAAGCTGGAAGCTAGGTAGCACATAGTTATTTAACCGATATATACAGATATTCAGATGTAAATGTGGACAGCACATGGTTAAACAGTATAAAGGTATCCAGATGTAAATTTGGACAGCACATGGTTAAACAGTATAAAGGTATCCAGATGTAAATTTGGACAGCACATGGTTAACCAGCATAAAAGTACCCAGAGGAAAATGTGGACAACACATGGCTAACCAGTATAAAAGTGTCCAGATGTAAAGGTGGACATCACATAGCTAACCAGTGTACAGGTATCCAATTGCAAATGTAAAACTGGACAATACATGGCTAACCAGTGTAAAGGTGTCTAGAGGTAAATGTGGACAACACATGGCTAACCAGTATAAAAGTGTCCAGATGTAAAGGTGGACATCACATAGCTAACCAGTGTACAGGTATCCAATTGCAAATGTAAAACTGGACAATACATGGTTAACCAGTATATAAATATAAAGATCTAAAGCCGGGTAGCAGTTTAAAGGGGGGTATATAAAAAGAAAATACTGAATCTATTTTTTCTTTCCTTTTTTATCTACAAATATAGGATTTATATAACGCTAATGAGTCATGGTAATTTGCGATCATATCCCAACTTCAGTCATTTATAAAAACATACTTTAAAAACAGCACATATTTTTTCTTAGAATTGCTTTTTATGGCGTAGTACAAGTAACTCACATAATTACTCAAAAACAATGTTTTAGGATACCAGTTGTGATAATAATGAATGGATATATGTGTATTTCATAAACATATGATCTGGTTACTTCAATAATGAATGTTGAAAACTCACGACCTTTGAAAATGAGCAATTCTATTTTCAATTCCCCATGATTCTTTCTCTACAAGGTAACAACTTCAGACACATCTATATGTTGTTGTTACTGAACTAGCCAGACACCATAAGAAATGTTTTTGAGACTTAAAACATATAAAAATACTGTTTGCGTAACATTTTTTACATGCAATGAGAAGTAAAATTGTTTTCATTATCAGTCGTAAGGTTTTTGAATTTGTTTGTTTTTAAATTTCGCGCGAAGCTACACGAGAGCTATCTGCGCTAGCCGTCCCTAATTTAGCAGTGTAAGACTAGAGGGAAGGCAGTTAATCATCACCACCCACCGTCAACCCTTGGGCTACTCTTTTACCAACGAATAGTGGAATTGACCGTTTAATATGGCTATATCAGAACAAGTACAAAAAATAGGTGTGAATATAAGTAACTAATGAATACCAATATTCCACTTAATATATTTTGTTTGGGTGTATATTTTGTGCCAAAAGCTGGTATTTACATAAGAGAACGAATCCAACATTTTGGCATCACCTCATTATTACAAGATCGAGCTTAAATAAATAATAAATCGGACGAACGGTTCGCGTATGGCAACAATTTCAATTTCACACCTTGATGCCGTGAATGAAGGCTCAGCCGAGCGAGGAGATTGGTAGCAAAATACCTGAAGCAGACATCAAACGGAAGTGACGTTTATGACGAGCGTTGCATAAGACGGATGGGCCGTGTACTACGGCCCAAAACAGTGTATGAGGGCTGTCCGTGCCCTATGTTTAAAATTATTTTTTAAACCCGGCAATACCGAGTACTTTTTTTTAGTAGCTCACTATTGTTTAACAATTGTATTCACTGTAAAATATTAAGTAAACTATGTTTTAACAGTTCATCGATATTAGAATTTCTTGCTTATAAAGTTAGTTTAGTCAATCAAATCAATCATAGAGCCCTCTTTGATCCAATGATTGGAAATCATGGTCCTCCCGATTTACAGTCGATCTTTTAATTTTACGTATTATATGGTATTCAACCATTCTCTGGTGTCATCCAGAAATATGCGTCTTGTCAACCTTCAACTCCATAGGCCGAGCAAATAAACTGTTTGCTAATAATTAAGTACCATGGAACAATGACAAACAATAGCTTAACAATTATAATCTGTATCTAAAACTTTCATAGTCATCATATTCGTAAAACTTCTTCGACATCTTCTTTAATCCACGTTCAAATCAGCGCCATCAAACATATTAACTTTTTTTTGTGTGAATAAGCTCCTTCGGAATACGAGATCAAATAATTTTGTTTTCTTATTATTCTAAATACGAATATGATGACCTAATTCTCCGAGTCAAGTACTCACATCCATGGAAAACATGTACGTCTTTATCGACGTAAGATTTTGATCGTGTTTGCAATTGGTCAACTGTCAGGAATTCCAGTCTTTCGGGACAGTTATCTGTTAGTGGTTATAGAAATGACGCCTATAGTTACTGATATCTCACGCTTCTGGCGTCAGGGTGGTTTTTATTTCATACCTACTTTATTCTGTTGAGGGATTTACAATATTGTTAGAAGAATAAACAGAAGAAAAAAATTTTTGTATAGAAGACAAATACACGTAATATTACAGTGTGGTCAGTTCTCAATGGTGGCCACAAACAACAGCCAAAACCTTACAATAAGTAAACTGTCATTGTTGTATCCTGATGGCTGTTATCCAGTAAATGTTTTAGACTGGGTCGTACATCCTATAGTATAATAATTCAAGTTTTATTATAGCTGCAAAGAGCCAGGCCTATTTAATCGATACTAAGGCTAGAATCCTTCACCTATGTCAAGTCAAGACGTCTTCTTACACTAAACAAGAGAGAACCCTCAATAGTCACGGCTGTAATTAGATCTGAAATCTGAAATCGATCAAGAGATGGAGTTATGAGCTAAAGGTTTGTACTTGAAAAAACAAACAAACTCAGAGCCATTATACGAGCCGCTATGTCGCGGCTAAAAACTTTTATTGGACAACGATTTTTTTTTTTTCACGGAAATACTGGGTTACCTCGGAGTTTCTACCCGCAAAACTTTAGCATTAAATGTAATAATTTAAACTTATTAACACACTTTAACACCAAAATTTTTCTTCATGCGTTTGTTCACACACACGTACAAAACATAATAATATTTTTACTACAAACATACAAGACTGTCCACATATCTTGAATTTTTCACACTTTGTGACGGAGCCGTGTTTGTTGACTAAACATTTTTAATCCACACTTCCAAAATTACGATTACGATTAAGTTTTATCTTATTTCTCACGTTTTATGGTTAGTTACAAAACTATCACAATTTTTCCCTAGTTATTTATCTATATATATATATATTTCGATAATCGTTTACTTGAAAATAAAGAAATGATTAAAATTTACCTACAAAGTTTCAGAACTCTTTGGTTATGACTATGCTGATTTGTTATCAGTACTCTTCATTGTACTCATTTACTTTATTTCGATATTTTGATCAAATAATGTATCACTACGTGTTGTTTAGTTTCACGTATAAAGAAACTCGGGGTAACTCCTCCTGACTCACGTAATAATGAATTCTCTTCAAATACACGCTTTCTGGGTAATAGACCTAATCTAGCTTCCTGGAATTAACACTTTTGATTGTAGTAAGACATCTTACTTTACTGCAATATACTTGAAAACTTTTGTAGGCTGTACAGCAATGTGGGCTGTACTAACGAATTCAAATAACCATATCAAGATTTTAAGTTTTTGTAAACATTACCTGTATTGATTACCTATAAATTTACGTTTGGAAACATAAGTGATAAGTGCAATAACAGTAGTAAAATAATACAAGTTTTACCTTCTATCCGACGTAATGCGAAGCCTTAGGTAGCAGAAGGCCCTGGAAGTTGTATTATAAATCACAAACAATAAACCAAACAAAAACAATGAATAAAAACTTGAATATGATAAGGCAGGGCCTTCCTCATCAAATTCACATGACATATAACAAGACAGGGCCTTCCTCATCAAAATTTCCCGAATATGATAAGACAAGGCCTTCCTCATCAAAATCGTGTAATTTTGCTGAGGAAGACCCTGCCTTGTTATATGCCGTGTGATTTTGATGAGGAAGGCCCTGTCTTATCATATTCGTGTAATTTTGACGAGGAAGGCCCTGCCTTGTTATATGCCGTGTGATTTTGATGAGGAAGGCCCTGCCTTAACATATGCTGCATTGAATGAAAGTTTCAATCACATTTTCTATTACATCTGTATCCCCTCAGCCAAAACTAGACATATCTAACCGTATATCGTATTTAAAATTGTGCGATACGGGAAGATAATTATGCGAAATAAATAGCTGCCATATACAAGAAAATAAACACCTATACGTGTTTTCCGTATGAATACAAGAAAATAAACACCTACACGCGTTTTCCGTATGTACGTCTTCTTTGGCGTAGAGAAATGACTCCTTTTCTTTGAATTACATGAAAAATTGAAGTCCATTTTATGAGGAAAAAAAAAACACTATAAAGAATAGTAGGTAAATACACAATAACGCGTAAAGTAATATAAAATAAAACTTAGATCCACTGTTACAAAACAATAAAAAAATTATATGGATAAAAGTTTCGACACCTTCATAAACGTTGGACTGAAAAGGACAAGTGAAAGTGTCGAAACTTGTATCCAGATACATTTTTTTTGTTGCTCCCTAATAGTGGATCTAAATTTTATTTTAAACTATAAATAATTTTTTTGAGTTATACAACTGTTGAATATTCTAAACTGCTTACCATATCTTTAAGTATTTTCTAGTACAACTTGTCTTATTTTAAACCTATCATACAATACTGATGAATGAGATAATGAAACTTGTCTACAGACAGGAGACATTTTTCTACGTAAACTAATATGTCTGTACACAAACTGGCAAGTGTTTAGGACCACAACTAATGGCAAAGCTACTTGTTTGCTATATGTTTAGACTGAAGTGAGATTGCTGATTGGGCGGCAAAAGCTAGATGGCGACAAGAATCACGAACCTTCTTAGATTTGACTACATCAGATCAATCATTCTCTGGATTGCTTTTTGTCTGTCGTGATCCAAGACTGTAATTGTTGCTCTTTTAAACTCGAAAGTGTCCTATAGCCGCCTACAGAGGTCGCCATTGTAGAGATCGCTATTTTCCAGTTTCGTTGCAATACTATTCCTCAAATCATCGAAAAAGCTATTATTTCAAAAACTAATGTAGTCTGAATTAAATAACTGAACGACATTCTTTCTTTTTGATCCAAAAAGCTACATCTTGGAAAATGTTTATTTTTTTTATTATTTTATAAAATTATTCCTAAGAGTTTGTTTGTTTATAATTAAGCACAAAGCTACACTGTGGAGTAGCTGTGCTTTGCCCATCACGGATATCGAAACCCGGCTTCTAGCGTTGTAAGTCCGCAGACATACCGCTATGCCACTGGGGGGTGGCGCTTCCTAAGAGTTTGTTTGTTTATAATTAAGCACAAAGCTACACTATGGAATAGCTGTGCTTTGCCCATCACGGATATCGAAACCCGGTTTCTAGCGTTGTAAGTCCGCAGACATACCGCTATGCCACTGGGGGGCGCTTCCTAAGAGAGTGTAGTCTCCTAGAAAGAGCTACCTGTCATATTCTCATTCACGTGACCATATTCCTTATTAGAAATGCACAATATAAGTAAATTTATAAGTTTTGAATATTGTTAGTTATTTTGTTTATATAACACCCGTAAATCACGCATTTTTGCTCTTTCACAAACTCTAAACATAAATATTTGAATTTGATAATTAATAATTAAGGATAATTGGTAATCAAGGTTTAAACGGTGATATGCAGAAACCATGTTGTATGTTAAGGCGGCTCTTTTAAAAAATCAAACTCCATGACGACTCAAGAATATTTAGTTTTTTTTCTAGTTTGTACGAAAACAGATCTTCCAAGATTCTGGTCACAATAATTTGAGAAAATGAGGTTATTATTTTAGTGCAAAGCTACAAACAATGGGTTATTTGCGTTTTTTACACCGATGGTATTCGAACTCTGATCCACCAGGTGAAATAGAGAGAAAATAAGGAGATAACTGAAATATTATACAACTCCTCAGAGAGAAAGAGAGGGAGTATCTTTTTGTTTGAAATATCTTGTCAAATGACGAAAGAATTAAAATATACAAGAACACGATCCGCATATTTTTTAAAAAAATACTATTTTATAAGGTATAACTACAAATAAGCTGACTAGTAAAAAGTCATTTAAAACCTACACTAATTAGAAGAATCACGTAACAAATATCAATGAGACCGAAATTGTTTTTTATTATAGATGTTTGGCAAATGCAAAAAATACATTAAATTGTAATTTTGCCTTCTGATTTTCAACGGTCAAATTTCAATTTAAATGATAAAAATCGCAGTTCTGTGTATAAAGTGAACAAACAAACCATATCCATGCATTTTATGTACAGCTTAGTCTAAGCGTGATATCAACGGGATCAACGGAGCTCATTCATAAACCAATGGTGGCATTTGAAAATCAAAATAGCCTATTCATAAACTGATTAGAACAACGTACTATTGCATTCTGGTATGTCTGTTGAAACAAACCTAATGTATGTATAAGCTCACGTAAATTATATTTATATATATATATATATAAATCTTCAACGTGACATCTGAAAGCTAAACATGGACTGCATAAGTGTTTGTTTGTTTTAGAGCAAAGTCACATTGAGCTGTGTTCAATGCGGGGAATCGAACCCCGATTTTAGTTTTGTAAGTCCTTAAACTTACCGCTGTTTCACTGAGGGACAGACCGCATAAAACCAGAGGAATATATGTATGTCTATGTAATAAATTAGGTTGCATGGAGGCACCTGTATGTAGACTATACTTAACTAAGACTTTCCAGCTCTCTGACTTCTGATGATCTAAAAGCTTTAAAGGGTCTTGGGTATGCACCAGGGGAATTATAGCCCCCTCTACTTTATTCATGCTCCCATTTTTCGAGTTTGATAAACATTTTCAATTCCCCTCCCCTTAATGTCTGCTTCCTGATCAATGATTGGTCCAGTAATGAATGTACTACCATCTGAATCCGAAGATTTGTGGTTCGCAGCCCCGTTGCCGCAAAAAATGCGCTTAGCACTTTATTAATTTTCTCATTTTTCTGAGTTCTCATTTTCTCATTTCTGATGACGATCTCACTTTTCCATTTTTTATTGCCTATTTTTAAGCATTGTTAATTATTTTGCCGTGAAATTTAAAACATTTCAGAATATAATAAAGTATTAAATAAAATTAAATAAATGAAGAAGCGTATAATATGTTCCTTGGGAAATTCTGTTCGTTCCAAAATTGAAACCATTTTTAGTATAACTTTCAAATTCAGTCAAATAAATATCGCGCGTAGCGCGGTTACTTTTGCTAGTGTATATATAAACTCATTTATATATATTGTTCTGAACAGCTTATACACCAAAACGTTTCAATTGACATATGTTTTAATGGCATTTCATGGTATAATTAAGATAATAATCATTTTTTAACAGCATTTGTTTGAACTTATATATATAAATATGTTTATGCAAGGTATTTTCTGCATGAAAAACAATGGTAAATCAATGTCATTTTCCAATAACTTATAGCATTCAATTTATTTATAAAACATCGAAGCTCGCTAACCCGTTTAATTATGTAAAGACTTTACAAATTTACTTTCGAGACAATCCACAACGCTCAGTCATAAATGATTACATTTCTTTATAAATACAAGCCTTCATCCAATCAGAAGTTAATTCACTGTTGTAAAATCTGAGCAAATTGAAGATGGGTCACAACAATTTGTGAAAGTTTTATCGTTCAGAGTCTTTTAATACCATGTTCGTCTTAGCTGAGTAGTTTTCTTCATTATATTCATGATAATATTTGAGGTATTTCTTAAAACTTCATTTAGATTCGGAACTTTAAGCAGAGTTGTGGATAGGAATAAACGTTTGTTTCGTTTCCGTTGTTTACGTTTAACAGTGAGTTTTACAGATAAGAAACTCGTGAAAAACTTCAAACAATGGGCGGAAACTGAATTAAAGTATATAGGGCAGCACGATATATTTTGGCAAAGTTCCAGCTACGATGAAATCAGAGCGAGGCAATAGAAAGCTATTGTCACTTTACAAAAGCGTAAAGGACCAATCGAATAGGTTTAGTCATAGAAATAGTATTTTTCACCATTGTTTCTAGTGAAGACTAACTTTCAAGGATTTTGTAATCTGACTAGTTGTGGTTAACATGCTTAGAACATGTATATCTTATAGTTCATGATTCGAGCTCCGTAGCCGCAAAAAACACGCTCCGCACTTTGGAACGCTATAAGAGTGACAGACAAATCCCATTATTCGATCAGGCAATAATATCTCAAGAGTAGGACGATGTAGACTAGCTGTTTCTCCCCCAGTGGATCAGCGGTATGTCTGCGGACTTATAACGCTAAAAACCGGGTTTCGATACTCGTGGTGAGAACAGTACAGATAGCCCAATGTGTAGCTTTATGCTTAACTACATACAAACAAGTAGACTAGCTGCCTTCCCTCTAGTCTATGAGTTCAAAATTAGGGACAGCTATGCAAAAATAGTTCTTACGGAGTTGTGCCCCAAAATTCTGAGATAAAAAAAATAAAGTTCAAATATGTATTTGTAAATTACATATTTGAAATATATTTTGACTGTAGTGTGAAATTTGTTTTGAAATTTAAAAATTTGTTTATCTTGTCCAAATGTGGCAATTTGTTCAGGTTCTTAGCTTTTTTGTGGGTACCCAATTCTTGAAATTCACATTACATTGAGCAAGTAACCACGAAAAAACATTAAGCATTAAACATATAATAATGGAATTATTTAACCCTGAATCTTTCCGATCATTACTCTAAGTAAGGTCTTACACCCAAAACTCACAATTGTGAAATATTAAATTTTGAATTATTTACCCCAAAATTACTATTGAAACCATGAAATAATTTTAATCATATACCTTATGACCATAAAATGATTCTATGTCCTGGCATGAAACTACCTTAAGATCTAATATTGTGATGACAAAATTATTTAACCAATGATTTTCAGACGGTAAGCCCAGATCTTTTGACAATCAAGTAACTCTAAACCTTGACTTAATTACCATGAAACAACCTTAAATACTTTTTTTTCACTATTAAAGCATTTTAAAGTTGAGGTCCTATAAGTTTTTAAAGATACTTTCTTTCAGCCCCAACAGACGGTTCTTATTATGTAACATAGGTGGTCTTCAAATAAAGATATATATATGTTATTTTACTATAAGATGCTACGTGGAAACGTTTAGAGAAACGGTCTTAGAGGAACGTGGTTACATAAAAACTACATGTAAAATCAGAATCTTAACCCTAAATATTATATCGACTATTTTTTTCGAGACAGAATAATAATAAGTTTTATCATAAAATTCATAAATGACACTAACAACAACATCTCTTCTGACGAAACTTTCCACACGTTATACAAAATATACCCCTGAGAAGCAAGATACTTAACGTTATGATCTTAATCTTACATTTTGTAATCCAACGTTAGTCAAATTAAAGGTGAAATCTCACTGTTCCTGCAAACGTTCAAGTCGGTGCGCGAAAGAAAGCTTAGAATGCTTTCTTAATAAGGAGACAAACTTAGGCACAAATGATATTATCTGTGTGCTTATTTCAGAGTAAACGCTACTTTCCCAAGTACGGACCTCATTCCATTTTGACCATCTTATTTCATGGAGTTAATCAGCATCATTTCGAACGTATTAACGCCGTGTGAAATGTAATTCCTACTTGTTTTCATTGTAAGTCCTTGAGACAAATCAAATAGTGATCACTGGCAAACTGAAAAAACACTTAGGAAAATTAGTAACGTTTTCCAAAGTGCTGATGTCATATAACATTTCCTTTTTAGTGTAAGTCACCGATTTTTTTATGTTCTTAAAGAGCGTATTTAATTAGCGCTTCTCTACTGATCTTACGAAGCACCAAATAACATGCAACGAGTTCATTATTGTTATTACAAAAGACATAACTTCATAAGTTTACTTCAAACTGTCCGAGAGCTTAAATGGATCTACAAATACGAAAGAGAACCAAGCATATCGTGAGCTCATATTTCTTCATTTCACGAGAGAGAGCAAGAACTCTCATCAATAAATATATTCTTGCTTGAAGGCTGCATTGTTTGAAAACCACATTTGATTCTGGAAACACACGCTTTTTTATGTCTCAATAAGGGATGAAAACGAGGTGTATTAGTACAATAACTACAGGTAGAAGAAAAATGGCATCAGGCGTGTATATTCTCCTAAGCGATGAGAAAGTTGTACCAGAAGTAGGAATTCAATACTTTACTTTGAAGATTATTTCACGACGTGCTCGTAGATCATTTTGCCATTTCAGATAAACTGTTTTCATTTCTAACCCAAAATTCTGATAAACTTACAAGCCGTTTTCTTACTTAAACTGTACCTTTTGCGTAACTATTTATTGTATATAGAAGAAGGAGGGATTTTGTGTTTATTTTTCGGATATCCGCGCACGACTACACAATGGTCACCTACTCTAGTTATTATTAATTTTGAGCTGATAAATTAGAGGGTAGCCAAATAGTCAATAGCATCCACGAAGAGCTCTTGAGCTATTATAATCGAAGAGTTGGACTTGACAGTCAATCCTATAACGCACCCACGGCCTCAAAGAACGGAACGTCTATTTTACTTTTAGGCCACACTCAACCCGGTGCCTAGGAAAGTTTAGGTGTTAGCCGCTGAGTTATAACAGTCTATACCATTTTTATGAGTTATATGTAAGCATATGGGTTACGCTTGCCTATGTAATAAAATAAGAGCAGGCCATGTTCTTTTGAGCCTAATGCATAACCCACTGGCTTAATATAAATTGGCAAAGCGTGAAGACTATTTCAGCCAATAAACACTAGGAATTTCGGTTTATTTAGGTAAGAACTTTTAACTAATAGTCATCCAAATTGTCTACTAATACGATGGAGCTTATATGTTCATGTAACCGCATATTGAGTAAAGTCTGGCGTATTTGCATGCAGTGACTTTTTCTTTCACGAAACGTTTAGACAATGTACGATTAGTTGGTTAGTTTACGTCATGTTGTTTTATAGCTATCTGTAAGGGCCATGCTTAACGAGTTATGTATATATAATAGTAATGAAACATCTCTTTGAAATTTACTTCATTGGTACAGTAAAGTCTGATAAGGAGTTGTTGTAAAGTTATAGAATATTTATGTATAGCTATGAGAAGTAGTCCATTAACGATGTACATAGAACAGTATGTAACCGAGTTGTTGCAAGGTGGTCCAGTATTTGTACATAACTGTCACAAGCAGCTCATTAATGTGAGATATGACACAATGTACATAGTAAAGTATGGAACCGAGTTGTTGCAAGGTGGTCCAATATTTGTACATAACTGTCACAAGTAGCCCATTAATGTGAGATATGACACAATGTACATAGTAAAGTATGGAACCGAGTTGTTGCAGAATAGTTGTGTAGGGAAGGAAACACGTTATACTAATACAGTAGTAGATTAACAAATAGCTATTTGTAAGCACAATGATGTTTATTATAGAAAACATACTACCTGTTTCGACAATACCTTGGAATGCCTTCTGCAGGTGTGTCCAAGATACTGTCGAAACAACTTGTATGTTTTTTACAATAAATATGATTGTGTCTACAACTCTGTATTTGTTAACTAATTGCTACTTTGGATATCTGTGCATACTGTCGCGAGTATGCTTTTAATTAATGGATACAAAAAATTCCAAATTAAAACCCCAGAGCCGTGCTATGTGCCGTTATGCCGCGGCTAAAAAAGGCGGATGCCAGCCAGTTTTATTTAGAATAGAATACATTTACTGCATAATAACACAGACCTTATACCCATCAACTAATTTTTTGTGTAAATATCCAGTTTTTTGGTTGTTTTTTTATACTGAGTTAAATGAAATTTTCTTAAACATCTGTAGATTAAGTTTCGTAATTTAATTATCCACTTTTCACTGTGTGTGCTTAACATTTTAGTAACTTTAGCAAATTACATCTGGCTGTTCAAACATACATGTGCTGCTTGCAAAATACAAGAGTACACCATAAATTCATTACACATTAATGCTGAGGAAAAAAAACATATTATTTTTTATGGCATAAATTGTGGATGTTTTTGCTGTTGTTTGTTTTTGTATGTCAGATAAAACAAGAGGGACTCGTCAATAGCCGCGGCACTTGAAATTCTTTTAGGCAGGATTAGAGTAAATTAATCTATAGGACCTTTATTTTACTTTTTATTAGCTATATTTTTTGTGTGCTTCAGCAATACCAAGCGTGGGGTGCACGTATACCCGATTCAGTTTTATTATTCACAAGGATCTGTACCAGCCTACGCTCGAATTGAAATTCTTTTGGGCAAGATTAGCGTAAATTAACCTACGAGACCTTGGAGGGGGTCAAATAAAACAATCGAAACGGTTTGACCTCCTGAGTCCAAAACGGTAATTAGATCTCAAATGGGTCAAGAGATGACGGAGCTATGAGCTAAAACTTTGTACTTGAAAAACAAACAAATGTATATTTGGACATCGTGTCAAGTAGATGTTAAAAAGTTTGTTTGTTTGTTTTAAAACTAAGTCACATTGGGCTATATCCTGTATCCACTGCGGGGAATAGAATCCTGGATTTTAGTGTTGTAAGTCCGTAGACCTACCGCTGTTCCCCAGGAGACCGTTAAAAAAGAACAAACCAAATTACACTAGCAGGTAATCGATAAGTGAGCTATTAGATATGTATTAACAATTATCTGACATCCTTCAGACTATTTCATGAAACAGGTCTACGTCTCTAAGACTGTTTCATGAAACAGGTCTACGTCTCTAAGACTGTTTCATGAACCAGTACTACAGCGAGATTGCTTCGTGAATTTGAATTAGATACCAGTAGCTGTTTTATAAATTAAGACTATATCACTAAGATTATCTCATGAACCAGTTCTACCTCGCTAAGGTTACCTCGTGGACCAGGTTTACATCTCTAACTGTTTCATGAATCATGTCTACATTACTAAGAATGTTTCACGAATCCTGTGTATTTCACTTAGACGGTTCCATGAACAAGGTCTACAGCACCAATATTGCTTCGTGAATCGGGTTTATATCAGTAAAATTTTCATGAACCAAGTCTACATCACTTAGACTGTTTAATGAACCAGGTTTACAGAACCAAGATTGCTTTGTGAATCGGGTTAACATCAGTAAAACTTTCATGAATCAGGTCTACGACGCCAAGATTGCTTCGTGAATCGGGTTTTATTCATTAAAACTATTTTACGAACCAGATCTACATCACTAAGGCTGTTTTCTGAGTGAAGTCTACATCCAGAAGACTACTTCAAGTTTGTCTCTGTGAAATATATTTGGCAAAGGTACTACAGATTTTTTTATCTAAATTTATTCGACTTATATACTAAATACTATGGAAGAGTATAAAAATAAAACTTTTATCGCATGTTTAACAGGGTCAAACTTTTTTTTTTTTGGCTAAAGACTGATAACTTGTTCTTATTCGAATACTGGCATTTCTTTGTACTTTTCTTGCACTGCCTTTGTAACGTTTACTACAATTGTATAAGCTAGAAACAAACGGCTTTTTTTTTCACCTATTTCTGTTACTTTCTAGATTAAATATCAAATTTAGCAGATATTGTAGAAATCTAAAACCTCATTAGATAACACTAACTAAAATATATTTGGGACACTTCGTACCAAATGCTCGTTGCACTGTTTATTTTCTATTAGGCCATTACAACGTTAATCAATTTGTGTTGCTATTTCTGTATTAAGAGGAAATGATAAAATGCGTTATTTATAAGGTCCAAACGTAGTTCATAAATATGGTATAAAAGTATTATGAGCTTACATACACGTGTGTGTGTGTGTAATCTGTATACTGATAAAACGAATTTCATGACTGTGCTTTGCATGCATGCACGTGAATTTACTTGCTCATAGTTATTAGTTGTCATTTTTTCTTCAACCATTCAGAGCAAAAGTACAATTTTGTTTATGGGAATATACATAGGACTTCTTGTTAATTGAAATAACTTTAACCCATAATATTTTCATCTGCTTACTTTGTATTAAACATTTTTTAATCTACAGAATGTAGTTTCATGTAACCACACTGAAAAATATGAAAAACTTAGGTATACGTACCCGATAAATGTTAACCCAATTACAGGCTTTCCAGAAGGCAAAACAATAGTTCATTATTTATTTGCCTCAGATAATCCGCCCTCTCTTGAGAATTGCGAGGACGACGGAGACGACCCGATGTTCATACTTTGAAGTAGTTTGACTTTTATTTCAAGTTTAGCAATTGTTTATTGTGAATCAATGAACATGTTTCAAAGCCTACAAGAGTAAGGCGACTCTTTAAAAGTTTAGAACGGCGAATGCTCATACAACCACCCTAAATCTGAACAACCCTTGTTATATAATTATGCCTTTTTCGATCCTCTCTCGTTTTCTTAAGTTTATTCTTTAACTCTAGAAGTTATAGAAAGCTACGTGACTAAGAAGGAATAAACATCATTGTAATAATTGGGTTTAGAAAACGTTAGTATAGCCCTAGAGAAAAAAAAAAACAAGAAAATGTCAGGAAATACATTCAACTGTATATATATATATATATATACATATATATATATATATATACA